>NC_061504.1:715285-1015285 GCF_022539355.2 Hippoglossus stenolepis | reverse complement strand
AGTGGTTAAGGATCCAGATAGATGATGATGATTCTGCTGAAGACTGGAGGAGAAGGGGTGGAGGTCATGCACGTCACCGAATGACGGCTGACTGCTGAAGAGAGGAGAAGGGATTTAAGGTTAGATAGCAGCAGCGTGATTGGCTGAAAGAGACTGTGGCAGAATCTGATTGGTCATTTAGAAACGCCCACAATTAAAACTGATCAATAAGCATAGAGAGAGTGAGAGATTTGATATTGATTGAATGGGGGTACAGTCTTCCTGACTGAACTTATGCTGAGCGTTACTCTGCTCCCAAGTGGCCAAAATACTCAGTCCACAAATACATTATGATTTAAAAATTCTATAACCAGCACTTCTTCCTCCTGACCTGACGCCAAACTCTGACTCTGCCAAACTCTGACTCCCTTCCCTCCAGGACGTCCGACTACATCACTGTTGATGTGGTCGTGAAAAATTCTCTCTCAAACACAGAGGCAGACTCAGAGAGCAGGTCGTTTCCTAGCTGACGAGGAGAGTGAGGGGCATATGGTATGTGAAGAAGAGAATGAAGAGGAGGAGGAGGAGGAGGAGAGTGGAATCAGGACCTGATGCGATCAGGTCTAGAGATAAAGAAGAGAGAATAAGGAGAAAGAGAAGGAGAGAGGCAGGCATGGAAACCTTGCAGCCCTCAGCAGAGCCATTCAAATATTCATGTACTGATGAGTGATATCAGTTGGCACACACACACACACAGAGAGAGAGAGAGAGCAAGAGAGCAAGAGAGAGCGAGAGAGAGCTGCATGCAGGCTTAAGCAAAGAGTTGCACATTGCCCTGTTTGTGTTAAAACCTTAAATGCATTTTGAAAGCAGTGTTAAGTTTGACTGCTCCTCCCTTCCTCGGGACAATGACGGCAGGAACTCAGTGAGTGTTTGCAGACTGTTGTTTTTCTCCCTGTGTGCAGCCTGAAGATGTGCCTGAGGACTCACAGCCTGAACATAAACATCTGCTTTCTCCTTTTTTTTAAACCCACAACAAACACAATCCCGTCACATTAACAGAATCTTTAATTATGCTCCACACTTTGATTCTCTTGCTCTAAATTAACACAAATGACTTGTACCATTTTTTCCCTGGTATTTGAACACCATGATAATGTTTTGCCGCAAGATGAGATATGGCCTGTTTGAAAGGGAGCGACGCCTTCGATTAGAGGATGATGGACGTTAAATTAAAGCCGGGCTACTTTGTGAAGGATGCTGTAATCCTCACATGACAAGATGACAGACTGGATCATCAGTATTTTAGGGATAGTGGATGAAAGAAGTTTTTTCTCCAAAATTTACTGCCACGTAAAATCTCAATTTGAACTGAAGGCAGTGTGTTTTTCTGAAGTTTTGACAGAATCTCAAAAGTGATATTGATTGATAGCATATAGTTTGAGAGTGCAGTACAAGTTTGTACCTGAGGCTTTGACTGTTTCAACCCATTCATTTAAAAATAATTACTGATCTGTAACATACTATCATTCAAGCAATCCATCACAGTCAACATAGTCATTTATTTATTAATGTCACGTTAATCTTTTTTTTTCAGGTGCCTGTGCTTTATAATTCAACAAACAACTACATCTACAGATTTTTTTTTTTTTTAGAAGTGAACCATCTGAAATGAACAGGGAAATTATTTGATGTTGCACCAGGCTATTGTATGTATACATCTTATCCTGGTTGGATTTGAGAAACTCAAAAAAATTGTATCCAAAATATGATAAATCATTTTAATGAGCAGCTACATGCTGAAATAATCATGAAACTGAGTCCAAGCAAACAGAAACCAAACTGGGTTCATCCGGAAACTGCTGAGGGAGCTCAGTGGGTAGGTACACATGGGAGTCCTGGATTATGTTAGAGTCGTGTAGAGAGGGACATGGACACCCAGGTTTATGTTATCCATGTAAACATCTAATCCTGACTAAACAAGGATTAAAGAAAATGTTCATTTGTTGTTAACAAATTTCCTCGAAGCAAATTAGCTCAAGCATATTTCAGTGTAATTTTCATTGTGACCTTACAATGAACTGAAAGTCTTGACTGTTTGGAGGAGAAGACATCAGTCTACATACGGAGTTTGCTTTGGGAAATGGTTATAAATAATGTTGGATGTAAATTATTTGTAGTTGATGAAACCTGCACAAGTTTAATATCGTCCCTTTAAGTCGTCTTGAATTAGTCCATGCAGCCATTGATCTAAGTACAACACTCGCTCTCTCCATCCTCATGAATCTTTCTCTTTGCTTCTCCTCCCTCTGTTAGGATACATCAGCATCTGGTTGGTCATTATCAGGGAGAAACTCTTCCCTGTTCCTCCTTTGCTCTCTCTTCATCCTTCCATTCACACCGAGAGTCGGCAGCATCAATCATACTGCTGAGCTCATTCCATTTTAATTGAGACGTCCATGTTGAGATGGACATGAATATTACATTCCACAGGCCCTATTAATATGCTAAGGCCGGTCTAAATGTTTTAATATTTGCTGTGTAAATTATTGAAATTGTGTTCATGGGCAGCGTAAGATCATTCGTCAGAAATGTTTAGTCTCTGATGTTCACGAAGTGCTGGAATTCTAATGGCGTGCGCTCCAGCTGGAATACAGAGTGATTTCCCAGGGTACACTGCTACACGCACTTGATCGCCCCTCCCGACGCTGGTGACCTCAGGATCACCATTTTTAGCTTTCTTAATTAGAGAGAAAGACGAGGAGAGAGTGTGTGTGACAGGTATTTCTTCCTATCTTCAGGTCTGTCTTTCTGTTTCCCCATCTGTCTCAGAAGTCCCCAAGCATGTCAGACACACACACACACACACACACACACTCCGGAAATTATTCTTAAAAATTCTCATCTGATGTTCCACTGAGTACAGACGCATTGAGCAGCGGCCTTGGCGATAAAGTTGGCGTTTCGAGTGACTGCACTCAGCAATTTAAAAAAGCTGGCTGCACGGCGACGGACGTCATCGGCTGATTTTGCACACACACACACGCGCACGCTTGTGGCGTGTTGGTGAAGATGGATCGGAGAACAGATTGTAAGTGACATGTTAATTTCTCCTCCGTCACTCAACTCACGGCCGAGGCATTCACTATCAAAGTAAAGGGACACGAGCCCCAGCCGTCAAGGCTCTTTTTCCTCCTCTTTCTCCCTTCTTCTTCCGTCGTCTTCCTGTCGAGCATTTTAAGACTCGCTGTGATCAAGGCGATGTTTAGAGCAGCCCCTTCCCCCCACGATTACCACCACCACACGTACACACACACACACACACACACACACACACACACACACACACACACACACACACACACACACACACACACACACGCAATAATGACTCCTAATAAGTCCCCCTGGAAGCTGTGCATGTTTTAACACTAAAATGAAGGAGGATGACAACTGTTGGTGTTTTGCGACAAAAGAAGAAGGGAGAGGTCGTTCTAGATTCATGATCTTTGCTCCCTGTGTTGTGTTCCTGCAGTTTTTCCATTAGACAGGCTGCCAATTCAGGCAGCACCGACAGGAGGTTAGACACATATTTTTCACACTGAATCATCATGACTGGACGGTCATGAAGAGTGTCAGCTACAGTTCAACAGCATGAAAGCATTGTGTGTGTTTTTTGTCCGCAGCCTGTGGGCCTACACGACAAACCTTTCCCACAATCTCCCCCTCACATTGTTGTCTTTGTCGAGACATCAGCTTTAACAGAAAACACACTGTAAAATATTCGGAGCATTTTTCCCGTCATCTTCACTATCAATACTGTTCACGTGAGGATTTTTTATCGCTATGAATTATTAATAAAAATATTTGTATTTGTGTATTATTTGAGTGCTAGATTTCTAAGAAGAACAATTGTTTTGTCCAATAACTTGCAGTTGTAAGCATATTTTCCTTCTTAATGTTTTACCATGTGCAGGCGAGCATTGATGTTTTGTACCACAATACACTGCGCTGTAGGTGTTGGCTGTGTGTTATCTTCTCCCCTATTATTCAATGTGGCCACTCTTACAGTCTAACATCTGAGAGGAATGTAAAAACTTCTGTTACCCTCAACCTCCAACTGCATGACCTGTATTATTTGTGTAGATCTTAAAGGTTGTGTAAAGGTTAGGATGGGAGACAGTAAGATCTCTTCTTGTAATAGTGAGTTCATTAACCAAACTGTGTGTGTGTGTGTGTGTGTGTGTGTGTGCAGGCAGCCCTGGTACTATGGTTGGGGTTTCAACTTACCACGGGGTCAGGCTCTGCTGGACAAGTGGAATCAGATCCCCGAAAACACAGACATCCTGGTCACACACTGCCCCCCACTGGGTAAGACACAGATTACATCACACAAACACACACACACACACACACACACACGCACACACACACACACACACACACACACACACACACACACACACACACACACACACACACACACAAACACACAATGTATGCTACATCAACAAGCTTTCTTTTTTGAACTCATACACATTCAGTCATTCACATCAGACTCTAAACACACCTATGACATAAAATAGTGTCATTCAGAACAATCAGATTTCCCCATAGTGGGAAAAATAAATGATTATCTTATTTGATCAACATTACAATACAGATCTATAGTTCTTCATTTACACAGGCACCTCTGTATTACTGTCTTACAGGATCAACATGATTTATTCATTTATTTTCCCTTTTCACACAAAGGATAATTCCAAGTGTATTAAATTATATTTCAGTTCAATTTCATTTTATTTGTATAGTGCCAAATCACAACATACATTGCCTCACTTACTTTACACTCTACAAGCTGTGTTTCTTTTATTCTACACAATGTGTTTGTACTCCTCGTATTTCTCTAATACAACTGTTTGCTCCTCGTTTTGAAATATGCGACTCTCCTGCCAGTGCACTTGTCCATGCCGGTGATTGGTTATAATCACTAAGCCCCGCCCCTTTTAGGTGCACACGCTCATATCTAGACCTGGGTTTTCTTATCGAGTTGATGACCAGCGTCGTGTGACCACTTAGGCTGGGTTTGTTAAGCCAATGAAGGAAAGATGTTGCACTCGCTTTGTAGTGCAGGCTCCAGGTTTACATCCAGAGTCTCGTCTGTGGTTCAGACAACAGCTCTTTGATTCAGGTCAGTCAAAGATGCTGGTTTAGTGTAAATACAAATCTTGCATCTGAGGTCACTGTGAACTTCTTCTGTATTAAACTAGACTCTGTCACTGACCTTAACAAACAAACATGAAACACTTTAATAAAGCTGGAGTCACTACAGGTGGAGAAGGTACCGTAACATCAGATATTACTAAATATTGTATGTTTACATAGCGTCTGTGAATATTTCACTGATGTTTTCAGCGTCAATTGATTTGCAACTCAAGTATGTAAATTAACAGCACATCCTCAATGTATCAATGATGAGTGTAATCTGATTCCAATTACATTCCCATTAGCGGTTGCAGTTTGGTTGCATAAACATATATCTGGGAGACAGGATTGAATATACTACACATGTATAGGACCGGCTTTGATATAGAACCAACGCTGCTAGTCAACCCTGTTCGGCTACAACTTCTCCTCCACATCGCACTCTGTCCACTACGCAGTCCACCTGCTGAGAAAGACTCTGACTGAAGCCTCCTGGCTGTCGTCAGCAGCTACATCAGTCACTGTGTCCCAGAGGGACATCTCATCGTACACCTGACTTCTTTCTTCTTTCAGAAGTCATCAAACATTGATATTAAGTGCTCAGTGTTGTGTCAATTAGGAAATAATGCATTTCTACTTTTGTAGTCAGTTGTAAAAATAGATTTAACAGAATTTCAGTCGTTTTGTGTTATACTATCGAGTTTTTAACATGGTCTACATTTCAAATGTTTTACAACAGTATATACATATGTGTAAAGGAGAGCGTAAATCCACATAGGTTTGGTGGTGGTGCTTCTTTACTTTATAAGAATAGGTGACATTGCAGTTACATGGCCACATGTCTTTTTTTAACTATAGAATGTATATTTACCTGAGTATCCACATACACATACTCGTACATATAAATATACAATGTGTGTACTGTGGGTGGCAGATAAAAGCAGTGAAAATGGTGAAACTTTGTTGAATCATTTTCATGTTGTCCAGATGAATAAAAGGTGATTGTCATCGAAGCAATGACTCACTGTCCAGTCAGCTCATCCTGCCCTGACTGAAATCCCATTTTACCACATTACTGGCCTTCCTACTGATCACCTCTCAGCTTGTGCATGTGTCTCGCACACACCCAGTCCTCACACACCAACATCACAAGAGTCGGAGCAAACACAGATGGTGGCGCACAAGCTTGACTTCCTGTAGATATTTCTCCGTCTCAAAGACGCACACACGAGCAGGCAGAGACACTCAGACACTCCTCTCACTCGCTGACTCACACTCTCACACACACTTTCACACCTCATCTCCTACTGCAGCTGCGGTGTTCAAATGTGAGTGAGTGTGTGTGATTGATTTCTGTGTCTGCGTCTCTGCGAACGCGGCCATTTATTTTTCATTCAGCTTAGCCAAGTGTCCCCCGCTATCTGCTCATGAGCGACTAGCATATGGAGCAGCTACAGTAGGCAACTAATGCATGACACGCACACACACTCACTCTCTCTCACACACACACACACACACACACACACACACTCACACACACACACACACACAGATGAGGAAAGAAGAAAAAGAAAAACAGGAAATGAAAGACAATAATTCTTTAAATTTTTGAAAGTGCCAGGAGCCAAGAAAAACGGTCCAGTTTCACGTTATTTTTAATGAAAGAAGGAATAATGAATGATGGGAAAGAAGGTGAGGGAAAAGGAATTGTGATCAAGATGTTTTGCACTGCAGCAAAAGCGAGTCTTTTATGAGGTGTGATAAAGTGGCAGATCTGTGGCTGGAGAGAAAAAATATGGCCTCTTTATCTGGCTGTGAGGAAGAAGTTAACAGCGAGAGAGAGAGAGAGAGAGAAGGAGAGAAAGTAAGACAACAAGAGGGAAACAGGCTCCGTGCCCAAAGCAGCAGCTGCTTTGAAACAAGTGGCACTTTGGAGCAAAACACCCAGAGACACAAAAAGCCCTCGTAACTTCGAACTTCACTTCCACCGTCTCCCAAGACATGTAAAGAAGACACTTCCAGTTTTAAGGCTTTCTGTAATTAAAGTGATTCTAATCGTGTGTTTTTACAGGTAGACACATTCAGAGGACACGGAAGTCAGACTGTATCATTTTTACCAGCATGACTGATTCACTGCCAGCTGAGTTTTTATGTCTGTGTTATGTATGGGAGGGTCCATTAACTCTGCTTCTGAGGTTTTTAGCACTCGAGTAATAAAAAATAAAAATGTGTAAAGAATCTTGGAGTCCTCCCTGGGGGCTCTTCTCTTTCTTTCTTCCCTTCTTTCATTCTTTCTTTCTTTCTTTCTTTTATTTTCTTCTGTCTTATTCGCCCACTGAGGTCCAGCTAGAAGCAAACCACTCACTTCGTACAGGTGAAGGTTTTAAAGAAACAGCTGTGTAAGCTCAACGGGCCATGTAACGCACTCCAGCCGGGGGTGGTTGTAAAATCTCACTTTGACCACTTCTATTTTCTTTAGCCCTGTCAGTAAACCAGACCATCTGAGAAGCAATATGATGACATATTTTGAATTAGATAACCACATGGTCACATTTGAGATGCACTGGAATGCTGCTCGTAAACCAGACATCATCGTCCAACACTAGCAGTGCTTTAAAGATCTGTTGCTCTGTCCACGGTATCTTCACAACTATTTACCACACGTCTGTTGACTCTACTCGGTTTACAGATCAATTTAAGGAGCATATGTTGTATTTAAATTCTTAGTTGCCGCAATTTATTCAAGACCTTACCTGTGCACTTTAGACCTAATCTCCCCTGATTTGCGATGTTCATGGTTCACAGAGGATGAATTACCTACTGGCATTGGAGTTGACCCCCTGAACCTCTCCTCTAAGACAACTCTAAGGCCAAAATGTCAATGTATTGAGGTGAAAAGAGAGAGAGACTATTGGCTAGGGTACTTACTTTGGGTACTTTTGTTTATTTCCAGTATTTTATAAATAAATTGCAGTATTTTAAACAGTAAGAGTTCATCCATTAGTTTAGTCAAACACGGGAGGAGCTGTCCTGATTTCATACCATGGGGCCGTAGACATGGACGTCTTTCCCTTTTTGTTTATTCGTTCTCTCGTTAAGTTATCTCTCTTTTTCTCTTTTCCTTCTTGTTTACTTTGTCATCCCTGTCTGAACTGAGCAGCAGAAGGGAGGGACGGTGGAGACATGAGCCCCTCAGTCGTGTTCTTTCTCTGACTTGATGCTTTTTATTCAGCATCAGCACCATCCCTCCTCACAGAGCAGCCACTAAATCATATACACTCCATGCTTCATCCCTGTCACACATACTGTGAAGTCTGCATCTGTGTGTGCTGGTGATTGATCTTTATTTTCTGGGGCTGCTTTCTAAGAGTCACTTGTATTTTGTGCTGGGTGTGCAGTTTGCCATAAGACAAGGAGTGTGAAATGAACAGCTCCGCTCTAAAACGTGATGAATCACTTTTTGGAGGGAGATTAAATTCATAACCTTCCTGACGATACATTTAACCATGGAAACACAGAAAAAGGTTGTTTTTTCTCTCAGCGATTTTTGTGACTGAAAGGAAATTCATAAATGTAATAAATACAAAACAAGAAATACAAGATATTTAACTCTGGACCAGTATCAACATAAATAAATACTAGTGGACTGAATTCATAGTGACTGTATACAGCATATTTTCCACAATGTCATGCAATATTTAAAGGGTCTACAGTATGTATTCACTGACATATGGTTCTATGACGAAATATGATTGAATTACTGTGCGCCTCCACTGCAGCTAGCACTGTTGCTGTCCATTTCAACCCACTCAACAGCTACTATACATAGTGGGAAGCCAAGCAACACCTCATGACCTTACTGTGGGTGAGAGCAGGTTCTGTGGGTCGCTGGTTTGGTTCAAGGTGTGTTTGTCTGCAGGTTTCTTGGACTGGGTGCCGAAGAAGATGCAGCGTGTCGGGTGCATGGAGCTCCTCAACACGGTCCAGAGGAGAGTCCAGCCCAAATTACATGTGTTTGGACACATTCATGAAGGTGTGTGCACGCGTTCTTACAATACATTAACAGGATCGACAGGACGAATGGATTGTTATTACAACAGATGGCAATATGATATTTTTACTGAGCTTAAATCTCACTGAGTAAGTAAAAAGCATTTTAGACATCAACTCTCATCAAATCTACTTTTAAAATGTATTTTCATATGTTAATTATTATACCTGCATGTGCTTAGAAGCCTTATTCTCTGTATTCACAATAAGCAAATGTATAGATGCATAAAAACAGACATCAGACTACTACTACATTTATTGTATATTATTACAATAGATGAAGGTGTAGTGTTCCAGCATCAATATAATCTATTAATGCACGTATTTTTTATCTATATCATTGAGAGACTTGCCCCTCCTCCTGTTACAGTCATTGATCGCCTTGCTGATTTCAGCTAATCTTAAATGTAATCATTTCCTCTTCATTTCTTGGACAGTGTGACCCATTATTCACTGATGTGACATGTTCGTTCAAACAAATGTAAGGGAAATTGAGGATAACAATAATAACATGATATTGTTATCCTCTATACTTAGCAGTAGCTGTGATGTCTGATCACGTTCTAAATGAAGAACACCATTTCATCTAAAGTTGTCTCAATATTCAATATAGTAAAAACAATATTTGTGGGCAGCTGTGTCTGAGGAGGAGAGTGGGTCATCCACTAAACAGAGGGTTGGTAGTTTGATCCCATGGTCCTCCAAGACTAGAAAGGCTCAATATAAATACAGAGCATTTACCATGTAGTCCATTTGCCTAAAAATGTATTCCTGACGGTCAAGTAATCATATCATTTTTACTTTTAACTAAATTTAGGTTTAGGATGAAGCAGGTGAAATTCCCCTTAGATTTCCCAGCCAATTTACCTTGGAGAACATGGAGATATTATGAAATCTTTTTTTGAAGAAAATGATTGAAGTCTATATTAGAGAATAGCTGAGCTGCCACAACATTATCCTCATCTTTTCATCCAGGCCAGCAAGGGCAGAGAGACTGTCTCCTAGGATAGAGGATTTCTTTTCTGAAGTTATCGGGTCAGCGCTGAGCCCCTGCAGCAGCGGTCCCCAACAGAGAGTCCAGATTAGAAACTGGATCAGATTTTATAAGAGAAATAGGCTGAAAGCAGCTCTCTTCGTTAATGTGACAAAAGGAAAAAATTATACTGTGAGTTTGGTATTCGTATTGGCCTCTTCCACATTTAAAGAGGCCACACAAACAATTCTGTTTGAGTTATTTTCTGTTAGTGCTCTGTAGTTATTAAACGGTTAAATGGTTTGTTTTTATATAGCGCTTTTCTAGTCTTGATGACCACTCAAAGCACTTTACAGATCAGTATTGAAGAAGCTCTCAGTAGTTATTATTAAATTATCACGAGTCTTCAATTTTTTTTATTATAATATTCCACAGCGTTTCAGTAGTTATTATTAGATGGTCTCTCAGTAATTAATATAACTTAATGACACAAGCTCTCAGTAGTTATTATAATGTTATGTGAGCTCTGAATAGTTGTTATTACACTTTTACAAAAACGGTCAGTCATTATTATTACATTAATGCATGAGCAGTCAGTAGTTATTGTTACAATATTACATGAGCACTGAATAGTTAATATTAGACGAGCATTACAACTGATGCAATAACAACAAAACAGGACCTTAACTCAAACAACTGACCTAACAAATGAGACAAGAGGGAGACATATATCAAACCATCTGAAACCAATAGGAGGAAGCAAAACAGACAACAACTAAAACCTCATCAAATCCCATTACCCCCCCATGCTGATGCAGCACTTGATCTGGTCCATTTACTAGGGTTGAGCCGAATACTCGGATGAAACGAGTATCCGGTACGGATAATGAACTTTGATGAACGCTGACTCCACTGGCCGAGTCAGCGTGCACCCAGCCCGGCCAGACAGACAGATCATACGGATAATTGAGTTGGTTGAACAGCTACAGATACAGAAACAGATAATGGTGTACTCGCTCATCCCTACCATTTACTAGTCCTATATTTTACCAGGCTTCACAGAAAGTCATATCTTTGGCCTAAACCAGAGAGAGTGACTGACACATGAGACATGTTAACTGGAAGATGAAGAAAAATGCATTACTACAACTTATAATTACAGTATAAACCAAATATGTAGTGTGTCAAAAATGTGTTGATAAACAAAAAAACTAAATAACTGGTTCGAACTGGTTTCTTCACTATGTGACTGCAAAGAAATGAATAATACCAGTGATGATGATAATGCGAGTGTGTATGAAATCATAAACTTATATTGAATCCTTTTGATGAGTATGGGACAGAGTGAATTCTACCATCTATTTCAAATATGTAACTGTGCATACGGCCATCACAAGGAGAATCAAGATGCTGCCTATTGTGGAGTTTAGTGCACTTTAAAATGACAAACAGTGAAGTGTTGTGAAGACAGTGTGCTTAATTCAGGCCCATCCTTTCTTTCCCTCTCTGCTCTCACCAGGTTATGGCATGATGACAGATGGGACCACCACATTTGTCAACGCCTCGGCATGCACCGTCAACTTCCTGCCCATGAACCCACCCATTGTCTTTGACCTCCCCAACCCTAGGACCACATGACTAGAGGAAGCTGTCCCGCAAACGCTCACGGCCAATCAGGAAAAAGGAGCAGGCAAAAATAGGTGAGATCAGCAGGCAGAACTGAATGATGTACATATAAGGCAGGTGTGGTTTTAATGTGATGCCAAATGGTACACCTGGGGTCCATTAGTGTAGGGAACCTGGGACCAGAGGCTCACACACGTCATTAATGTTATTTTGTGTGCCATCATTTCTTCACCAATAACAGTGTCTAAAAAAAGACAAACGAGTGGAGAGGTGCTTTACTTGAGGAGAAATTGGACATTTCTCTGTGTTCTCTTTTACTGCCCTGACAATCTCGTGTGTCTCTCAGAGGCTGAAAAGAGACACGCTGTGGTCGCGGTTGGCCTTCGTAACTTCAAATTAAACTGAAAGCGTTTGGACTTTCAGTGAAACAACCCAATGCCTTGTTTACTGGAGAGTTTCAGTAGCATGGACTCAGCAGTGGGACATTTGCCAGGGGGGAGCTTCACTTTTTTAAAACTTTTTCTCCCTTCCCTTCTTGTAAACATTCATTTCCCATGTCTTTCTTGGCTTCCTCGTTGCTGGAGTGTGTTTTTTTGCCACTGTGCGTGAATATGTGAGATCAAAGCGAGTGTGTGAGGGCAGCGGGAGGTCTCTGCCACAGGCTGTGTGAGAGTCAGGGTGTCAAACGTGTTGACACCGCTCTCTTGAGCCTCATTACAGCCAGGGTTGCCAGGTCCCACCCCATTGGGCTACCTTTGAAGAGTTGTGGGTTGGCTATTTTTTTCAGAAGGTTGGGTAGACCTGTTATGCATGCAAATTACATGAATAATATCTATAAATAAAATCCATATTTTAGATGAAATTATTTATTTATACCCAACTCCTGCCAAGCCCTCTGTACGTCTCTTAACCCACTGAAGAGAGGACGTAGAGGAAGCAACTCACAACCCTCTTTTCATGTGGCCTCCCTTTTGCAACTTCTCATCTATCTTGTTTTTTTCTTCCTCTCCCTCCTTCATTCTGTGAATAACTAGTTCTAGGTCGGGCTTTTTGGACTTGAAAGGGACAGCAGGTAACATGCAATGTAAAGGTGCTACATCCTCACCCAGCATCTGAACAGAGATGATTGATTTTCATGTTTAAATCTCTGTGTCGCTCACAGGAGAGATGGAACTTTTTTTTATCCTTATTCAAGACAAATTTGCTGACAAATTTGTAACTTAATGTACTGTAACTGGTCTATGTAAATGTTCTCTGTCAATACAAAAATGTTTTTTCTGTAAGATTTCCAAGTTGTTGCACTGCTTTTTAAAATACTTAAGTATCTGTGTCCAGAGATGTGCGGTTGTTTCTTTTCATTCAGTCTATTTCTTAGTAATGTAATTGTTACTTGTTAATGTTAATTTTGGTACGGTCTTCTCTGTGCCAATTAAGTGATTGTTAACTCTCATGTCCTTTAGCAGTTTATCTGTTTTAAAAAGCTTTTCTTTTCTCTTTCTTTGTATTCTGTTTTCTGTATATGGCCATTCCAACTGAATCTGAATGTGCACAACACATCGCACTTTGATCTCTCGTCATTAAGTCCAAAGGTTCCCCGGAGCTACAGTTTATTCCCGATTCACTGTCACTCATTCATTCATTTAGTCATCTTACAGTGTCCAAAGGTGCACATGCAGAATGAGCACCAAGAGACCCATGTCTGTAGGCACTTGTTAGACCAAGCGCACTTTTACACCTGAGTGTACAAGTACAGGACCAGTTGAAATTTGAGTTGAGCTTTTCTTCAAAGGGCACATTCTTGGTTAAGGTTAGAAATGGGATACGTTTCAAGTTCATAAAACACACGTCTGGTGATTCATTTGTTCATCAACAGGTCCTAAAGTTCATAGAGAGATTAATTTGTCACTCATCAACACCACAGTTCCTGGAGCATATTAGAGACTAGTAAGGAGTTCAGACAGACTTTCCCCATAGACTATATTATGATCTGCTTATGTAAAGGTTGTTGTTGGATCAGTACCACAGTTGCAGATTTATGCCCACAACCAACAAGCATGTGAAAGCATCAGAGCAGACTGCTTTGGCAGCTTCTGCATCCAAATATTGAAATCTTCATCATGATACAAAGTCAGCTGAGGCCATGTCGTGAGTCGTGACTGAGCTGCAACGATTAGTTGATCAGCAGAAAATTATTCAGCAACCATGTGTTGTCATTGAATAATCATAATTATTATAATAATTTCACATTGAATGACATCGTTTTGTTACCAGGCAGATATGCATCGGTATTTCAATGCATAGATGCAAAGAAACAAGCAATATCTTCCAGTCAGGCACTTTGCAACCTGTGCATCGAAGTAATAATTGCAATTATACACTCAGTTGACAGTTTGGGGTACACCTAGCTAAAGCTTACACACTTACAGCAAACCATCCTTCGTGAATACACACCACTGATGCTCTGTAACAATTCAGACTTTACTTGAGTTAAAAAAAAAAAGATATTTTAAGAGAAATGATTTTTTTAAATACTACAGTATTTGTTTGTCAATGAAACTCAATTTCAAGAGCACATTTTAATTTGTCATACATGTGCATTTGTACCCAGCTACAGTATATGTGTGCAATTCCCTTAGTAACAAGTCCCACTTTATTAAGTTGTTTTCCAAGATGAATGGTTTTTTGTTGATGCTGGTACAGAAGGTCTCTACAAGCACAATATTCAGGGGGTGTTAGTTTCTGTGAGAGGGTTTCATGCAGAGTGTAGAAAGAAAGGGAGTGCTCCGCCTCATCATTTAAACACCAATTTAATTAGTTTCTATGAAGAACACGTTCCAAGACAAGAATAAAGGGAACTATAAAAGAGCAAAAGATGGAGGGAACTTTCATCTATAAGTTTAATAAAAAGCTGAATGTTCAGTCTGATTCACCACTTCCCTTCCTCATTTAAATGTCCCTCACTTTGATGCTCCTCTGCTTCAGTAGCTGTGTTGTGTTTCCTGTTTTTCCAACAAAAAAAAAAGTGTGTACAATTTCTTGATTTATTTTGAGGCATGCTTAAAAGAGTTAATGACTTCTGCCACTCAGACAATCTGCATATGAAGAGTTTTATTCCAAAATGAGATATCCACCATTTGAAAACAAATGATGCCCCACACAGGCAGAATGACTGACAAGCAAAAGGCAGACTGTAGTGGTACTTTTTAAAGAACCGTAGGTAACTTGTGTCCTAGCTGACATTTTTACTTGCTGTATCTTTTCTACTTTAACATTATGGGATAGTTACTAATGTCAGATCTTTTTTTAATTGATGTATAGCATTTTGGAACGAAAGTGTTCATATGGTATTGTATTGGGGACTTTCCCATTTTTTAAACTGTAAAATAAAAACAGGGAGGGAAGACCCAGCGGCTGCAAAACTGAACAGTGTTGCTCTCGGAGACAACTCTGAAAATGTAATGTACTTCTCTGTCTCAAAACCATAACGATTCTGCTGGTTCTGACAGATTATTCACTGATTGAATAAAACCTTATCTGTGACCTGTGGATCATGTTTCCTTATTTCCATCCTGACTCGCTCCTTTTGTCTCCCCTCTCCATTATGTCTCGCTCCATAAGGGAAGTTTTTTCATCCCTGTTCTTCCATTTTGTTCCAATCAAAGGTATCTGTGTCTTGTATCAATTATAGAGCCCAGAGCAGCGAGTTAATTTCCAGGAGCTAAACCCTCACCGCTCCGTCTCCGTATCCCATTTTTTTTCCAGCAGCTCTTCCACACCTCTGCACATTCTAATGAGAACCCTCGTTCAAATAATTACATTAGTAATCCCGCAGGAGACTGAGTAATTTATTCACGGTTGGCTTTTCACTTTGCCTTTAATACAACTAGCTTTCATATGCCCTCATCTTCCTCCAGCTCCCTCCCTCTCTTTTTTTCTCTCCAACCACAATGCTGAGCTTTTTTCCCCCCAGTGCTCAACCTCCCTTTACCTTTTCCATCTGTTCTTCCTTCACTTAGCTTCTTCAGATAACGATTCCCAGCTCTCCACAGTTCTCTCCCATTTCTGAGGGCTACAGTATATATCTTGCTGCGGTAGTGGTTCCTTTGAATGAATGACAGACGTCCTCTTGATCTCTCCATCATCCATCTTACTTCACACTTCCCATCCGAACAATAGACACACCCATTGCTTCTCTTTGCCTGCATCACTAAAATGCTCTTTATGTGAATGCTTTGGAACACAAATTAGCCTTCAACACTCAGTCAACAGACACGTCATTTAACAATCCATGATTCCATTGTCGAATCAGTAGCAGATCTCATTTGAAAGTCTTACTGCTGAGGCCAGATTATCAGATCAGGGGGGCAGGGGTGAAAATCAGCTGTGGGCCCCACTCCCCCTCACCCAGTCCCCAGTTACTTTAAGTGAAAGAAAAATGACTTATGACCTATGAATGACTTTATGACATCGGGAAATGATAATGATATGATATTAGATGACAAGATAAATAATGCTTATGTTTCACTTTTTATAGTGCATATCATGAAAAATGTTTTTAATCAAATTACCACAAATTAATGTCCAAGCAAAACCAGTGCCCCCAGAGTGTCAGGTGCCCTGTAATCCTGCAATGCTTCCTGTAGCTGCTGTGGGTCTCTGTGTGAAGGTCGATGAACACCCACAGGAAGCTGTTATAGCAGATCTTGCCTGAGGTGTTGGCATCAACATAAGAGCTGAGGTGAAAGAACGTCTCCTTTGATAGATTCATGCTGAAATGACACTGCACCAACAAGATCAAAAGTGAAAGAGTGTGCATGTGTGTCTGTGTCTATTGTATTAGGTAAGGGTGTAGGAGATGTCCTCCCTAACAAGGTTGCTAATTGTTTGTATTGATTTGCTGAGGGAGTGTCTGTCTTCAGTGAACTGTACAGAAGGCAAAGGACAGCGACGATAAACCAGCAGTGTCAGCTGCTCTTCTCCTGGGCAGAAATGTCAACTTGGGCTTGTTTCAATCTTCAGAGTAACTGCACAATTAAAATTACTGAGTGGTGTGTAATCAGTGGTGTGTGTGTGCGTGTGTTTGTGTGTGTGTGTGTGTGTGTCCTGTCCCTCTCCATCATTCATCAGACATTTTGACAGAAGAGACCCATGAGCACACAATTTCCAGCAGGTGGAGTTCTCCAGGGTTCTGTGACTGTCCTGGCATTTCTTGAGTGGGTGACAAGTGAACCACAAGACCACACATAACACCTCCACATAGTCTTTTCTCAGGCGTGCCTGGGCCGGACCAAACCATCAATGATCCTGCAGGAACGCAAAGTACGAGGAAGGAAGACATAAAAATAAAGCAAATAGAATTGAGAGTCCCGTAGATTATTCACAATATTTCCCTTCTTCACAACCTCTAACAAAGTGTTGTACAGACCCAAAAAACTCATGTACAGACTCACCACTGAATCAGATGAGATCCAGGGGGTCTCTATGCAATTTCACACAGATGGTGCAGGCAGTGCACCCACCGTTACACCAGACAATGCAGGTCTTTGTATTTTCAAAGTTGGTTTGGAGGGTTGCAGCTCATGGGTTGCCAGTTTAGGCCCTCACCCACACGCTCCATCGAAGCTTGGGACTCGGCTTTGTCGCTCAGCGGGGTTCCTTTAAGAATGTGCCCACTCGTGTGTCATTGTTCAAAGTTTCTTTACCTCCCCATGCCAAAAAAGCACCGCAAATCACCAAACTTGGAAAATGTGCTTGTCATGGGAGGTGATAGTCAAGAGCCTGAGGGTGGGAGGTCCCCGCTGAGTTTACACAATCTGGCAACCCTCCATCGCCCATCCCCACCCCCTCACATTCCAAAGTCACCCCCCTCCCTTTACTGTAACTCAGTTTAAATTTGCAGCCAATAATAGTATGATAGATCAGACCTTAAACAGAGGAAAGGAGAAGGATAGAGTGAAATGTGTTGATGCTGCTCAGCATGGGTATGTGAAGGCACAATTTCAGACAAAATGGCAACTGTGATGATTGTCTATGCACTGGATACACAAGGAATAGATATGTTCAAATGCTAATATGACATTTATGTCAATATGTTTTGTTGGAAAATTCTGTGTCAAAATAATTTTCAAATTTAGAGTTAAAATTTAGTTTGGTGCCACTTTCTAATAGGTTTGTCCTTTTAAAGGAGTTCATTAGATGTAATTAATGGCTTGTTATTTGTTGACTGATGATATATATATACTTTATTAATCACTCATGATCCATTATTAAGAACAACTTTTCATACACTTTTTTTGCAGCCTTAAGAGTAGGTTATTTTGTCCTGAAAAGTTTTGTGTTCTGTGATTGCATAAAAATGGGAAATATGCTAAAACCATGCATGCTGGGAATATTACATTACATTACATGCTTTTATCCAAAGCGACTTACAATAAGTGCATTTAACATCTATGAGGGGCCATTTAGGGGTTCAGCATCTTGCCCAAGGACACTTCAGTGTGCAGATGGGGAAGACTGAGGATTGAACCGGCGACCTTCTGGTGAACCACTCTACCCCTCAGCCACAGCCACCCAATATCATTTCAAGTGTGTAACATTATCATTCATGACTTGCTAACACTTACTGTCGGGAACAATTTCATCTCTTTATTGGTCCGAGAAAAAAATCCCTGTTCTTACTCTTCACAATTAAAGTTCTGTGTACTGGTCATGTGATATGTGTCAGTGTGGATGGAGATTGTTTGTGATACAATACTAAAACACTTTTCTGGATATCGATGGAATACCTATTAATGTAGATATAGACTCAGTGATAGATGCACCTGTCCGTGGTTTGCTGCTTATGCAGGATGTAGGTATTGCTGATGTTTCTCCTTCCAGCATATTGCTGCACAGCCCAACGCAGCCTCCTCACCATACAGCCCAAGGGGCTTCCTGTTCCCGCCTGTCCCAATCAGGAGGGATGCCTGGAGGTGCACCAAGAGGCACACTGGGAGGGGAACAACAGGTGATCAGGAGCAGGGCTACACAAATACTGGGATGAAAAGTACCATCTTAAATTATTTAAGGGCAGTTTTGACTAATAGCTGATTCCAGTTTCGGGAACGTATTCTCATTCAGTCAGATTATTCAGGTAAATGTTGTTTACCCCACTTACCTTTGACAAAATTCACATGACTCTTGCTGCCAATGTGGCTTCACTTGACGTTTCAAAAAAGCTACATGTGAATGGCATTGCCTTCTCTGCAGAGTCTAGACTGTTCACCTATGTGGTTCTTTGATGGTGGAATGTACTGCCAAATGCTGTAGGACCATTCACAAGCTTAAAGCCTTAAGGATCTTATAGAATCTTGATGACACCCTAACATTTCTAACTAGCACTTTCTGTTCACTTCTCTGACACCTTCTCACACGTAGTCCTTACTTCCAGCTCTCCTACTCCACTGGAGCTGTAGTTTTGTCCCCCAATTGTAAGTAGCTTCGGATAAAATGTCTTTCCAACGAGTAAAGTAAATTACTTGCAGTCAAAAAGACAATACAGACACCTGCTTCACATTTCACGTAGATCTCCTCTCAATAAATCATTACATTATTACATTACATTTCATTTAGCTGACGCTTTTATCCGAAGCGACTTACAATAAGTGCATTCAACCATGAGGGTACAAACCCAGAACAACAAGAATCCAGAAAGTACAATTTCTTCAAGAAAGCCAAACTACAAAGTGCTGTAGGTAAGTGCCATTTAAGTGCTACTAAATTGTTAGTTTAAACTTTATTCAAGGTATAGTTAGAAGAGGTGTGTTTTTGGTTTGCGACGGAAGATGTACAGACTTTCCCGCTGTCCTGATGTCATTGGGGAGCTCATTCCACCCTATAGGAGCCATCCATGTATCATCCATGTGCTTGGAGATATGTGGATATGGACAGAGGCTCTTTACTCCTTTCTGGGACGTACAATGTGTGTGGACTTTTGCAGACAGGGTAGAAGACAAATGGTTGATTTCCAGTGCGAAAAAATAATGTACCAAAGTGACTCTTATGAAGCAGAGTCTCGAGTAGATTCCCCTCCCTCATTGTGTCTGTGTTAGTTCGGAAATGTAGTTTATAGCTGCAGGCAATTGCACAGCAAGAAAGAAGAAGAGGGAGAGAAAGGAGTTCTTATGCTTTTCTAATCTTAATGACCACTCAAAGCACTTTACAGTGGTTCTGCAATTCACCCATTCACACGCATATTCAAATGCATCTATGTGCAGCACATCACTCGCACAGCTGTTTGGAGGTTCAGTATATTGCCCAAGGACACTTCGTCAGAACTAGCTCCCTATACCACCTGAGACAAAGCAACCCAGTGTGAGATGGAATTTTTACGACACCATTTCTAAAGTCGCACAGTGTATGCCCGGCCTTAGCTGTAGCTGGCTAACAATATATGCAGTGAGTCTAAGTGTAGGGGTGTGTGTACGTGCGTAGATGCGTGTGTGTTTTAAGCTTGCCAGGAAAATCCTCCCTCCCCCTCTTCTTTCTTCTCCACCTGCGTTTCCTTTCTCTGGCAGTTGCATCTTTACCTCAGAGAAATCTCGGACTCATTTGCATTGTCTTTGCCGCAATGCAAAATTGTCATTCCTTACCCTCAGTCTGCACACACCTCAATGCCTCTTTGACTGACACAGTATGATCTTTGGAGGCTGGTGAATATCATTGACATCTATACTACTCAACAGAGCTAGCTTTTTAATTAAAACGAATTTCGCAAAGAAAAACAAAAATGGGTTTGAATAACAATCTTTCAATTCTTGATGATTTGTCTGATCATACATAAAAGGCTTAGGATTACTTGAATGATTTGTTTCTTGGGAGATTTTACAAAGGCACTGAAAATTTTGCTAAAATATACAGAAATCAGGCTTAAATAGTGAGTCCTGCTTAAGAAAACTCGCAGCATCTTCTGCTCAATCACGGGCCTCTCACACCACACGCACTCAAACTGAAAAGCAGAACGATATACACATACACACAATCATCCCCACTGTGGGGAGTAATGCCTCATAGAGAGCTGCACAGCATTTAATTTGGCTTTACAGATGACCAACTTTCTCACACAGTCAATAATTATCAACAAAGATAGATTAGATTTTGATTAGAATAATTAGAGAAAACATATCAGAGTAAAAAGAACAGAGCTGGCAAATACACAAAATGTTAGATTCATCTTCTCATTTATAAGCGTGGACCGATGCCAGTTTGTGTTGTTTCAGCTTGAAAGCACATGGAGAGTTGTTGGAAATGTTCACTTGAATGTTCCCTGAATTTTATTGCTTTGGAACTTAAGCAACATTAGCAGTAGTAAACCGTTTTTTTCTGGCTTTATCCCATTTGGTGGATTCAGTCTGGGATGATCACAAAGCCTGAACTGCTCTTGGTATCCAGGAGACGGTTGTACAGCTGTCAGTTTTTATTCGACGTTCGAGCATTCATTAGAACGTGGGGGGGAAAAGTTTATATTCGACCTGTAATGACCCGTTCGAGTTAGAAATATGCAGTCTGTATCAGTCTGTCTGAAATAGTTTGTCTCCTAATCCAGCAGAGGGTGATCACTATCAACTTGATCTATACATTCAATTTAAATTTAATATATTTTTTATTTAAACTTTTAAAGTCTTTATTTTTATTCTATTGTCCTGTTTATATTTCTGTATTCTCT
The DNA here is from genome assembly GCF_022539355.2 of Hippoglossus stenolepis. Taxonomy (NCBI): domain Eukaryota; kingdom Metazoa; phylum Chordata; class Actinopteri; order Pleuronectiformes; family Pleuronectidae; genus Hippoglossus; species Hippoglossus stenolepis. The sequence goes on along the minus strand of NC_061504.1, from coordinate 993,749 downwards.
TGTCTGACTCATTCTGACCTGCCTGCTGCTGTAACAAGTGTATTTCCCCGATGTGTGGATAAATAAAGTTCTATCTAATCTAATACAATGTCGGCAGTTGACTTCGGTAGCAATAACAATGAATCACAGACTGAGGCTGCCTCTTAACTTCAAAAAGAGCTAACTTAGAGGTAGACCATAACACAGCACCATGCAACCTTTTTAGGTCATAATAAGTTTTCCTGAGAGTAGCTGCACTCTTGCTCACCCCATAGAGGATCTTAATCCTGGTCTTCATGGCAGTATGACGGGGGTCAGCCTCATACTCCTCACCATCACCCCACTCAGGGCCTGGCTGCCTGTCTGTAGCTGTGGCCTTCAGAGAAACCATGGGGAAAATAGGTGTTAAACAGCAGGAGCTTTACTAAAGTACACAAGCAATTCCTTAAATACCCACTCTGTGTGGGAATTATAGCAAACAAATAGTAATGTTTGTGTTTTCATTAATGAATTGTGCTTTTCCACCCTCCTTCATTTAGAGCGGGTCATCCACTAACCAGAAGGTCGGCAGTTTGATCCCCGTCGTCCCCATTCTGCATGCACACGTGTCCTTGTGCCAGTACTGAAACCTGACACTGAAGGTAATTGCCCCTGATGTATGTGCCAGCAATATATTAATGATGTGAGAGTGTGTGGTCATCAAGACCGTTTACCATTTACATTTGATTATAATAATTGTAACTTTATTTGTATGGCCCTTATCTAAACAATGTTACAAAGTGCTTCACAAAATCCATGGCTACCCTTGTACACAAAATATTGGACACAATATTTGTATGCTATGCAAAGAGGGAAAACTTTACATCCTGCTTTTTTTAATCATTCTCTTTTCTGTAATTCTTTCTGCTGTGCGTCTTTTATTTTTTACAGGACACAAATGAAAGTGATGCCCTGCTGCTCTGTTTTCTGCTTCCAAAGCATATAATTAGCCCAAACAAGCAGATATGAGTATGATTCTGAATCTGCGTGCTTTCCTGCTCCCCTAATGAGAGACAAAGAGACTCACTCTTTCTCTGTTTATAGGATGATTTCTCCGACAGTTCTTGTGCTAGGAAAGGCACAATTTTAGGAGAGCAAAAGGCCTTATGTTTGATCACCATGGGTGAGTTAGAAGTTATGTAAGGCATAATAGTGGGAAGTGGGAAGGGATTTATAAAATCTCCATTTTACCATTGAAAACCCTGCCATGTGGAACTGATGGGATTGCTGATGGCGCTGGTCAAGATGTTACGGCTGCCATTTAGCTGTCTTAGCGTCACACCGTGCCCACAACACAAAGCCCAGCAGTTCAGTGAACTTGTTGAAATCCTTATCCTCCAAAGTGACTGAACTTTCCTCTGGTGCAAAAAGAGTCACACCAAATACACAAATCTCATTCTCAATAAAACAGCTAACCCTTCTCCTTGTCTCTACCCTTAAATCCTTTTCTTATAGTTACTAATCTAGCCGAACTGGTGTCTCATTTACACTTCATTTATATATTTTCTTTTTCAATTTGGTTGTTTGTTACCTAAACCTAACAAATAACAGTTTGACTCTCTGTGACCTTTTTGTTATCTATCATTGTACTCTGAGATGTCAGCAATTGCTTTCAACATTGTCATAATAGCTGATAGCAATGATAGCCATAACTATGAAAAGTTAAATTAATTGAATCCTCAATATCCTCACACAAATGCTGAAAAGAATGATCCAATTGCCAAGCACTGCCCCTTGTGTTTTTCTTCTTATCCTTTTCCTCTCATTTACTCCCCCTCTCCTACCTGTGATGAGAGTGATTGCTTCGAGGGGGATTTAAGGAAGGCCGGAGAAGAGGAGTTCGCTTCCTCCTCTCGCTCTCGCTCTCGCTCTCGCTCTCGCTCTCGCTCTCTTCACCATTTGAGTGCCAGCACACTCTGTCATAGTGCCACAGTTGTCATTGTTTGTTTCCTTTTGAGTTGGGGGTCTGAGTTTCACCATACCCAGGATATATGTCCGTTATCCTGTTGAACTTAACACAACAAACGATGTTGGTTATCGACTCGGTAAGTCAACCCAGGTTTTCCTAATCTAGATATGAGCACGTGCACATAAAAAGGGGCGGTGTTTACTGCAAATTACCAATCGCAAACATGGATAAGTGTACGGGCAGAAGAGCCACATATTTCACAACAGGGAAGAAACTATTAAAATCGCCAATTGTGTGAATGCATATATGTCAATGTCTTTAGTGTAAAACTATCATGTCATTAGGGCAAGAGTAGATCCGACGATGCATAATTTACATGTATTCTCATTGTGTTTATAACTGTTTTACCCTTATTCTGGGTTCAAGTGCACTTGGATGTAAATACATTTCACATACATATATTGATATACAGTAATTTTTGGGTCCACCTGCAAACCTCAACTCTGACGGATCCATGTGAGAGTTTATAAAATAAACTACTGGCCCACATTACTTAGTTGACTCAAAATAGAACTATATGCAAAAGTAGTCTTACATGTCATTGCTTATAGCACACAATGTTTATCCTTTGCTGGATGGGCTGAAAAAAAAATCAAGAGTATACCCACTTCTCCAAGCACCACGACACCACTGATTAGAAGGCCATCTTCCCAGCAGTGAATTACTTATTTAACATTTAACAAACAGATAAATTGATTTTACCGCTTGTTTGAAGCAACATGCGGATCTTTTGTTTTAGCATCTAATTATTGTATTGCAGCTACTTTCACATTGAGTTTCCCTCAGTATTTTCCATTTCTCTCTCACATAAGCACAGAATCCTCAGACTCTGTATACAGGCGGATGTGAAATCCAACCGACAAGAAATCCAACCTACACAAGACTAAACAGTCCACAAATCCCATATGAGAACCAAAATTAGCAATAAATGTATTTAACTAATATGTGCTGTGTGTGTGTCTCCAAAGACTGATGGGGTCAGGGAGATTCCTTATATCTATCACACTGCATTTAGTGTAATTACCTGTATGTCATATAAATGTCACTATTAATCATGTTTAGCATGTAGCTTGACGGCTTGGTAAGCATAACAGGTGAGAGCCTGTGATCCTAAGGGTTTCTGCGTAATGATTACCACTGGCCATCCTCTCTAGCTGCTCCTTCAGCACTTATTGGTAGTGTTCAGGCTTCTCATGTTACTGTTAGTAAAAATCTGAGAAGTCAACTAAAGTTATCTGTATGCTTCAAATGAATGAAGTTGGTATGTGTATGGTCATTTAATTCAATTTTCTGTTCAGAAATGGATAATAATAATAATAATAACAATAATAATAATAATAGTAATAATAATAATAAATATAAAATAATAATAATAATAGTAATAATAGTAATAATAATAGAAGAAACATGTAGTTGTTAATTATTGATTTAGCTATTAGATGAGACAAGTTAAAACCAAGATACAAGCAGATTTGTTATGGTCAGAAATGGATAGGATTTTTCATATTCTGAGACCAGATGTGGTCACTCACAACACAACACCACTAAATGTGGCATTACCAGTGTGCCAGACAATGTTGCTTTAGCCCACGTTAAAATGTCTCTGGAACCCCACTATACCCTAAAATTTGACAAAAGGCAAAACATGGCGTTTCATCTGCAAAAATCTCACTAGTCAAAAGAGACAGCCACTGCTTGAATTTGAATGCGTACGTATTGGTGTGTTGACAATGTGAGGGAGAGAGCAAGAGAGAGAAAGGGAGACAGAGGGAGAGAAGATGATAGAGAGAGAGGGAGGGAGAGATAGAGAAAGAACGGTTTAGAGTATGGTGGATTATTGAGAAACATTGCAGCAATAATTTCACACATTATATTGCACACCATGATTCAATAAAGGCTTGTTGAATGTAATGTCACCAATTAAGTCCTATTTGATGAAATGGGTTTTATTACAGAAAATTAAAGTTAGTCAGCTCAAATAATTTCAATACTTTTCTCAGAAAATGAAACCATTTTATAAATCCCGCTCATCCCTCTTTGACCACGAAGAGGAAAAAAAACATTTAATAGTCATTAAAAATGAAAACTACTACCTTTTGTTGTCTTTTTTTGTTATCTCTTTCTGAAAGGACTAAAGATATCTAGGTTGGACACAGAGTCATCAGACCATGTCCAAAGACAAAAGTGTTTACCTATTCCAAATGACAACATTCAAAGACAGGGTCAAAATTCTGAGGGCATTCATGGTGTTGCACTTAGTTGTACAGGCAAAACATGAAGGGGTTGAAAAAGCTTACATAAAAAAAAAAAAAAGATCTGAAACTGATGAATGCAGAGATCTTATCCCAGGAAAACTGAAATCACAGAAATTCAGTGAGTGGGATACAAATCAGTTCAAAGTTCGCTTTGTATAACCCAATGTATCTCAATAATTTAAATAATGTTGGATTCAAGATCACTGCAGCAGACCTTGTTATTATCGTCGCCAACAATTGTCTTATTGAATGCTAAATCTTTCCCTGAGCAGCCACACACAGCCCATTGCCTTACTGAATTGCAGCCTATGAACACTATACGTGATAAACAGAAGTCTATAGGCTGTGCTGCCTATAAAATCATTATTGTATGATCACAACACTTGACAGTTGTGTTTAAATTAACCTGGTGATTAGATGACTACACGATTGCTTATGTATCCGTCTACTGTATATTGATGTTTAAAATGACTGGTTATAGAGAAAGTTACATTTTCACAGTCTGTGGCTCTCATTTGACATTTTGTTTACAATCTTAATGTAAAAGATGAGGTTTCCATGTCAAACTGAAACATTAATTTGGACTTTTAACATTAGAAATTAGAATGTCTAATTTTTATTTAAAACTGCTGAATCAGCCACAGCATTAGAATTAGACCCTGTATATAATAGGGATATTAAATTACATTAAACATGAAAAGTTGCATTAACTGTTTTACAGATGCTCTGGTCTATTGTTGTTTTACAAATTCTGGCTTGGCACAATAGCACGTTGGACTGTGTTAATTACACAAAAACAATGTGAAGTCGCTCAAGCTCTAGAATGTCTCCCCAGAGATAGTCTAAAAACCATAGTTGGCTTAGACCCTGCCTGAGTGAAAAACCTCATTATTGGTTGTTAGCGTGAGGACACTCTTGTTTGATCTCAAACTTGCTGAATAGATTATTCAAACAGTTGATAGAGGGAGTTATTTCCCCTCCCATGCCATTAAAAGGAGGAGATTCTGGCAGACAGATATGCGTGAGTCATATCTGGGAGAAGCTTCACACATGAACACACATACATACTGTATACACACACTTCCTCAAGCTTGGAAGCTGACTGTTGTTTTGTGACTGGCAGCAGCAACATCAAACATAAGTACGAATTAATGGAAATCCCCCACCCAATCTCCCAAAGTTAACTCAAACTCCAAAGTTTCGTATAGCTGAAGTAGACTGATTTGAAATTAAAGAGGCAGAACTGGATGCTGAGGCGTGTTGAAGGGGATGGCTGTCAGATGAACATATGGCTAGTGACTGAGTGGCTAACCAATGACCATATGCAATCATCTAATCATGTTTATGGCCATCAGAAAGCTGCAGATGATGATTGGCTCATCTGTAAAGCTGTCGAGCATGTATATTTAAAGCACAAACCTGAACATATGCCTTTGTCAGAAAGTGTCCCGTCAGATAGCAGTAATATCAGGTCTGTCTGGACTTTTACTGCAGTTTTTACAAGGCCGCACAAATAAGATAAAAGTCTGGGACAGTTCAGTGTGGGTATTTTGTACATGTAGAAGAGTCATCAGTCCATGTTAGTCATTACTCCCCCCCAATTCCTTCCATGTTCAGGAAATGTTAGAGTCAGTCTCTTTAAGTCAAGGGTAAATGCCTTCATCTGGCCCAGCTGGTGATAGGCCGTGAGAGAGGAGATTGGTACAAAGGAAAGGAATAAGTGGAATATGACCTTAACTTGACCATTAATGACATTAATCCACCAATTCACTGACCTTCAGTTATGCTTCAAAAATGTTTACCCTTATCAATGCTGCTAAAACCTTTATCTTGATGTTCTCCTTTACACTTGACATCTATTGCACTTCTGTCCGTCCTGGGAGAGGGATCCCTCACATGTGGCTCTCTCTGAGGTTTCTACCTTCTTTTTAGTCGTTTTTCCTTACTCTTGTTGAGGGTTAAGGGCAGAGGATGTCACACCATGTTAAAGCCCTATGAGACAAATTGTGATTTGTGAATATGGGCTATACAAATCAAATTTGATTGATTGATTGATTGATTGAATATAGACCTAAAAATGTTGCTTGCTCGCTTCAAATTTTATAACTTCCCATTTGTGTCAAAACTCAGAGGAAAAGGTACCTCAATGTAAAACATAGATTAGGAAATGTTCAGAAAATAAAAATATGTCTGGACAGTTACGCTACTCAAAGACAATCTGGCAAACAGGAAGTGAAACCAGCGGTATGAATACAGGGATGTTTTATAAGATGATTGGAAACAGGTGAACAATAACAGGAAGTAGAACTAACAGAAATGCATGAGGGGAAGACTTGATCCTATCCTGGATCTGCACCAATAAATCACAAGCACTCCTGGAAGAAGTCAAGTCAGTAACATGTATTCATGAGATATTAATGTAATGCAGAGGGAGAGGAGGAAAGAGAAGCTCCATGCGCTATGTGTCCCTCACAATCGAGCCAGGTCTAACCATATCGCTTCATAAGAAAAGGAAGGTTCTGATGATTATGAATAAGATAACTCACAATTTGTGTTGTCTCCTTCAGTGCTGAAACTCCTCCTCTGAATGAGGTTTGAGTTTCTTAGCTAATATCTTGCTCACCACAAAACATGGTAAAATGGTGTGTATTTACACACACAGTCCTTCTCTAGTCTTAATGACCACTCAAAGAGCTTTACAGTGTAGGATTTAGCCATTCACCCATTCACAAACACATGACATGCAGTGCATCTATGTGCAGCACTTTTTCTATGAGAAAGCACAGCCATCAGGGACAATTTGGGGTTCAGTGTCAAGGACACTTTTGTGGAATGGGGAAGACTGGGATCGAACCACCGACCCTCTGGTTAGAGGACGACTGGCTCTACCCCCCTGAGTTTTACACACACACACACACACACACACACACACACACACACACACACACACACACACACACACACACACACACACACACACACACACACACACACACACACACACACACACACACACACACACACACACACACACCTTATACTTAACCATACTGTACTGTTACTGCACAGATTTGGAGGACATTTTTTTCAAAATAATCAATCAATCAATCAATATCATTGCCTATGTAGTGATAGCATTGTAATATGATCCGGGTGTACTTTCAGCAGCATTAATAACCCACCTTACTAAAATAATACTAAGAATTGCAAATGTAGAGATTTGTACAGTCATACATAGAAGAGATGAGACCTGTTAACAACATTCAATACGTGTCAAGATCTGTGTAATCTCCTTTAACCAGGCTGATGCAGTGGCCCGAGAAGCCTTTCTACCTGGCCCTTTTGCTCTCACACAATATTGCCATACACACACATAATCCATACACATGTATGAAAAATACATTACAAAGAATTGATGACAGCTAGATTTTAAGATTTAAAGAGTAAAGGGCAGTGGGTTGAGGCAGAGTAGGTTGGATAAAGAAGAAAGTTAAATAAATAAAATATTCCCCTACTGACTGGTCAACTTCTGGAAGGAATGGCAGTTCTTGGGGAATATAAAGCTGCTCAGAGCACGTCCTGATCTAACAGGTCAGTGTGGATAGTGCCACGTGCCTTCAGCCGTTGCCACACCAGGGTAAAGTTTATACATATCCTCAGGTTAAAGAACACACTGATGTAAATCCATAAATTAATATTTTAGACACACACCTCCATTGGCTTTGTCTTTGTTTCCTCAAACAGGAAGTGAGTCGTGTCTGGTTTTGGTTGCCATGGAGAACATTCCATTCCAGCTCTCAGATGCAAGATAAAAACCATCCCCAACACTGCCGCCTTTCCCGCATATTAGCTGTGATTAACACACTAATTCAGGAGCTGATTTTTCTGGGCAAACATTTTAATTGGAAGTGTTCCCTATGCTGTTTGCATTCTGACATGCCACTTAAAACCAATTTACCCCTCCCTCTTTAAAGAGGATAATTCAAAGGCGAGGGCCATATGGTAACATGCAAACAGGAGGAGTAAAACACACAAAGGCATTCAGATAAGTCTGTACCTTGTCACCATCTGCATGTTACCTTTCTCACCTGCGTATGGATGGATTTTAACCAAACTTGGTGTTATTATATTTACTTACTTATGAATATATCTCCACATAATTAACTTTTGGAGCTGATTGGTCAGGAGTGGGGGTGTGGGGGACGGTCCCCTGCAGTCAAGACCTGAACGCAAACAGCGAAAGCGGCATCTATACTGCCTATATGCTGAATCCTGCCTGTTTGCTGAAGGCGGTAAAATATTTTTGGATGGTCGTTAACCACGGCCATGGGTAGTGTTGAGGAATTTTTGACCATCCTCACACATTACTGTATATGCCACTATATATCATGTATATTACATTATATCTGTACAGGAGAATAGTTCCTGTCTAATTCCACAGACACTCCCTCTCTCTAAGCACAACCAAGGTCAGGTTATAGATAAAGGGCCAACCAACTGTACATTGTAGTGTCTACGCTCAGGGACTTTCATATCTAATTCAGATGCTCCAGACAGAGAGGCACCAACTTCAACTCTCACCAACTTTAACTCTTTTGCGTATTACACCAGTGGCAAGACGTAAGGATACAATGTGATGTAGGAATGCATGTTTTAGGCTTAACTATCCAATAGGAAGCGAACACCTACATGTAACATAGAGAGTGACAGCAATTGTAGCCTTTCATGGATGTGCTGTTAGAATGGGTGTGGCAAGTAGAGGGATATATACCTGGATGCTGTGGGAGACATCTCCAGACTTGGAGGTGACGATTGCTCATGCTACTCTGTTAGTGTTTGTATATTATTTCACCTTCTGGTCTCCTTGATGCATCAAGTCTACATTAAAATCTTCTGCATAAGAAATCAGCTGCTGCCTGAGTTCTCCTTTCACCAGCTTCCAGGAAACTTCCATAACAGGTAGGAATTCTCCCAGTGCTGCTGATGGCCAGTCTGACTGTGACAGACATCAGTGTGTATGTGAGGGAGGGCCATGTAGAGAGATGTGGTGATTATTATACATTAAGTGTGACACCATTAAATGGTGTGCCTTTGGGCATTCAATAAATTTGGTTATCAGAAAAATATAGAATATTAATATTAAAAACATAAATATTAAATACTAACTTTAATTGATTAAAGTTACCTCGGGGCACCACCCTTCAAAGGAAGGGAAAATATTGCCAATTTATTGATTAAGTCTCATGAAAGTACTAACTACAAATTTGGAACTCTGATTAATAATTTAATTAATAACTATAACCAAAATTATCGCATAAGTACTAAGCAAAGTTGAAGGATATGGAGTTCTTGACAGTGTAGAGGTTGACAAAATTCACACTTATGCAACATTAATGAAGACAACGTGTGTTAAAGAAAAACATTTATTGTGAAAATAATACAAGTAGAAACACACAAACTAACTAAGTGTACTTACTATATAGATGTGTATGTGAGTATACATGTGTATGTGTGTGTGTGTCTGTGTGTTTGTGAAGAGCATAACATAACTAATATTAGCTTTCAAATAACTTATTACCAAAATATCAAAGCAACACAAATCAAACTTATAAACATCACATGAGTAGAATTGAACAGTCTTTGCTTAGCCTAGTGTAATTATTAAGCCCAGTTGTGTTACCCGTTAGTTTGTGGCTACTGTTGTTGTGGTTCTGCTTGAAAGACGTTGTCGAAGCAGCTCGTGTTGAAGTTCTTAGGCAGGCTCTCGCGTGGCTGCCTTTGGGAAGGTTTGAGCAGTCTGCTCCAGGCAGGCCTGCTTGAAGGTTGGTAGAGCTTGGGTAGGGAGGAAGTTTCCCTCGCTGCGTGAGCTGGAGAGCTACACCTCTCCTCCAGGAGAAGTGAGTAGAAAGAGAGAGGGAACTGGGCTTATATTGGCCTGGTGACCTCATGGGTCATGGGGCCCAGAGTGACCAATAGCGGTTGAAAGTTGTGTCCAGGGGCAGTTTTAACACCTAGGTGTGAAGTTGAAGCACCCTTGGAGACTGAGTTCTGGAAGCTCTCCTTTGTCTTCAGAACAAAGAAACATGTGGTTGCAGGCTTTGGCTACACATGTAGGCCCAACTATAGTTCACAAATACTAGGTCCCAGCAGAGATGTCCACCTGTTCTTTTCGCTGCCATTTGATTGCAACTTTTTCTTGCAATTTTGTGAGCAGCAGTAACAACAGGATGTTCACCCATACACACAAATTCTTTATCTCCACACATAGCCCTCTCTCTCATAGGGGATGAGGGAATGGCTGTGAAATATATTGTGAAAATTATTTATTTTGGGGTGTTGTTTTTTTGTAATGAGGTCTATGTTCACATTGATACCACTCACATCCTGGTCCCAGTCAATGTGTTGCTGGGACCAGAGGCTGGTTAGCTTAGCAAAAAGAATGTAAATGGAGGCCACTAACTACCCTGGCTCTAAAGGTAACAAAGCAGCACTTCTAAAAGTCACTAATTAACATCTTACATACATTTTTTTGTAAAGTATAAAGATGTTAAACTATATGTAGAGACAAATTTGTTTTCAATTTACTATTTAATCAGCAGAGCCTCCAGGAACCTGCATTCTGAAGATTCATATTTCATGGGCAGATATTAGATTGGTATCACGTACACGTACACTTCCATTGTTACGCAGACGACACCCAGCTGTACATGTCTATGAAGCCTGATGATTCTAATCACTTAGTTCAACTTCAGGAATGTCTCAAAAACATCAAGGCCTGGATGACCCAGAACTTCTTACTTCTACTAAATTCAGATAAAACTGATGTCGTTGTAATTGGCCCTAAACATCTCAGAGAAACAGTCTGACCAGATAGTCACCTTGGATGGTCGTAGTTTGGCCCCTAGCTCCACTGTGAGGGACCTTGGAGTTATGTTTGACCAGGACATGTTATTTGACTCACATTCAAAAAAAGTCTCTAGTACAGATTTCTTCCACCTGTGCAATATTATGAAAATTAGGAACATCCTTTTTTCTGAAGGATGATGAGAAACTACACCAGGCATTTGTTACCTCTAGACTGGATTACTGTAATTCTGTATCATCAGGATGTCCCAGTAAGTCTGTGAAAAGCCTCCAGTTGGTCCAAAATGCTGCAGCACGAGCGCTGACAGGAACTAGGAGGAGAGATCATACTACTCCTGTCTTAGCTTCTCTGCATTGGCTCCCTGTAAAATTCAGAATGGAATTCAAGATCCTGGAGTTTTTTCTGTCCACAGTCGCGAAAGTGGTTGCTCATTGTGAGAACTGTTGGGCTTCTCAATAATTTTAAAGGTCTTGACCTTATATGTAAAGTGCCTTGAGATAATGTATATCATGATTTTGCGCTATACAAATCAAATTGAATTGAATTGAATTGAATGGTATTATAATTCTGTACCGAAAAGCAGATTTCAGATTGCAAGTTTTCACAGGTGACCATAATGTAAAAATGTCCATGTCAATGAAGAGATGAGAAAAGAGGTCATGTTGTATCTGTTCTAACAGACAAACAGAGTGTGTGTGTATTTGTGTGTCAGACGGAGTGCTAAAACCAATTAAAGCCATTGAAAATGAACCTGTCACACACAATCCTCTAGAGCCATGTCAGAAAAGTTGAACAGGATTTCTGGAGTGGATTTGACTGCAGGGCCTGAAGTTTTAAAAGTCAATTAGCTCTCCCTCATCCTGAGACAAAGTTAGCTCCAGTGATTTCATCCTAGCTGGCATGTTTGTGTGCGTGTGTGTGTGTGTATATGTGTGTGTTTCATAAAGCTACTTTAGCTGAATATTAGTAATTTGTCAGCATTATGATTTATAGTTAAACTAACCTCATATATATTAGGTACTTTTAAAACACTTGAATCTATGTTATGTAGTGTATTTGCGTTAAATATTAAAACATGAAAAGTAGCCCATTAAAATGTCTCTGCAGAAAAAGTTACAAACTTAGAAGTGTCTGCCATACAACTTGACATCTCGATAAATCATTGTATGGTGATGAGCATCCAAAACAACACACTTTGCTTAATTGTGTGCAACTGTCCATAAGCCTACTTTGTAGTTTGGAGGTTTTCTTTGCTGCTGTCTGTTCATGTGATAAATGTAGAAATGGGGAATGTAAGACCATCTTCTCCGAATAATGATAATAAACTAACTGACTGACTAAGGCTCAGTTGCTAAAGCTGGGCATACACTGTGTAGCTTTAGACATTTTAGAAATTAAATTCCACCTCACACAGAATGAGTAAATCATCTGAGATAGAAAGCCAGAGCTCACGATTTACGTGCTCACACTGCACGTTCCTATTATCTGACACGACCTGACTGCTCACATTGTACATTGCGATGTTGGCTCCTCCAGAAGAATAAGAAATATGTTAGCTAACAATGCTAACTAGGGAGAAACATGCTGCCTTGATCGTATGTGTCCCAAAAAAGAGGCTCAACATATTGGCATTTTGGTTTGGCTGTTTTGCTGAAAGAAAGCAAACCATAGGTTAAAGGCTACTTTATTGTGAACTGATCACTACCTATACTCTGTGTAGGTAGCAATAAACTACATTTTTCATTGTATGGGTGTCTGTGGGCGCCATGTGGAGGACGCATGAGAGCTGCACTATTTTGCAGGATAAACGAGTTTTTGTGCTTCACTGGACATAGCAACATTTTGCGGGTACATACGGAAATTTGGAATTGTATTATAATTCAAATTGCAGAGATATACAGAATGATGTCATCATTGTCACGGTTCTGGGTTTTATGTTTGTGCGTGTGTTCACATTCCTTCGTTCTGTGTCTGTCTTCCTTCCTCTCTCCTGTGTGTGTGTGTGTGTGTGTGTGTGTGTGTGTGTGTGTGTGTGTGTGTGTGTGTGTGTGTGTGTGTGTGTGTGTGTGTGTGTGTGTGTGTGGTCCTGGGTGCAGCAATGACTCATCCTGCCACTTGGTCCATCGAGCACACCTGATGCTTATTCACTTTCATCAACTCCAATACATAAGCTTATTATGTATTGGAGTCCTTCGTTGCCAGATCGTTCCGTCTAATAAGATCATTTCGGTTACGGCCATCAACCGCTGAGTCAGTTTGTACTATTTGTAATTAGTCCTATATTTATTTTCTAATTTAAGTTTCCTTGGGCCTCTCCGTCTGCCTGCCTGCCTGCCCACCTGTTCACTCATCAGCCTGCACTTCACCTCCAAGTCGACGCCATCTCCATAACTCACCACGCCGTCATGGCTATGCCCAATCCACTGCAACCACCCTTGCTTCGTCATTCCAGCAATATTATGGACTGTTGACAATAAGCAATTTTCTTCACCTTTGGGTCAAGCCAAAAACAAAAGTGTTACAAACATAACAAAGATTCATATATTTACATATATTTACATATTGCTCCTTACTATTAAATTATACAATGCATTAGTGAAAAACTTGATTTGGTTAACAGCAGAGTCACTCTTAAGATGGGTCAGGACCACTCATAAATTCTTAGAAAAATCTAAATATGAGAAATTTGGTGACTGCAACAGGAGAAAGTAGAAATCAAAGTCCCTTTCAGACCTGCGAGTCCTTCATTCATGACATTGGACCCAGTCCACTGATGCAGCGGGGGTTCAAAACAGCCCAGGAAGTACAAAACAACTCTGCTCAACTTTGGCTCGCTGTGTTGACCGATGAACATTCCTGTTAAAGTCTAAATGTAACATTTAGACTTTCTAATGCTTACCTCACAATTGTTCTGACTACAGAAAGTGTTTGATAAGCCAGGAAACACATGAAACTGTTACTCCAACCTGACTTCCTGGACAGCACTGGTAAACATGCCCCCATAAACCCAGTGGTCTGAAAGCCTGACATCCTTCAAGTCAATTCTCCATAACCTTACCATCTTGCGTCATTCAGGACACACTACTCTCTGCATTGTACTGGATGTTGGCATTCCCCCGAATCCTCTTGGCAAACCAATATATGATTCCAACTGTAATGAACACAATGAGCAGTCTTGCATCAGAGCAGCGGAGGACTGCAAAGCTACAGACACAAAGAGATTCAATGAATGTGTAATTTGAAACACCCTCAAACTCCGGGAAGCTGTATGATTAGTTTGGTTTGGATCAGGTTAACATTGTTAGAGCTCAGTCTGAGTGAGCGCCCCAGCCAATTCCAGCCTGCCTTCCAATGTCTCCACTATGCACCAGTTCATTCCATAGCTCCAGGGCACCATGCTGGCTGTGGTGGAACAGGAGAAGAGATACTAAATATACCCCCAGTGACTCTTGGGTAATCAGAGTCTTCTGTCGCCCAGAGAAGTCTCCGTAATTGCACTCTGATTAGACGAGCTGCCAAATCTCTCAGTGAAAGGCGTGGAAGGAGCCTCCCTCATGTGCTGTTACACTGACACTGTCTCTCTGCTAAGACACGAAATAGAGCAGATGGAGGAAAGTCAAGCAAAATTATATATGCTGACATTTAAAATATTACTTCATTTCCTGCATCACACTGATCTAGGTTGTGTCTTCATAATTTCAGATCTCGAAACCTTCTCGTTCAAAACGCAGGGGAGGTTGGGGGTTTTGTACAGCAGCAAAACTTTGGGAACCTTTAATTTTGTAATCTAACAACTTCAGCTACGGTGCAGCGTTCCTTACAAGCATAACAATTAGCCCTGCATTCCCACCACCTTTCATTCTGCCAGAGTCAGGGGAAATGGAAGAGGCGCTCCGCAGCAGCCCCTGTGTTTAAAAAAAGATCAAATGAAAGTGAATTTATTAAAGACAGATATAAATATGATCCCCCACCCCCCACCCTTCCCTCCCTCTCCAAATTAGAGGATTCTGTGCTAATTAGAAATGTGTTAAAATCACAAAGGAGTGAGAGAGGAGATCATACGGTATTAATGAACAGAGACAGAGGGATATCATCCAATCTCCATCTCTATCTCCAACTCATCTCTCGTTCTGTACACAGACACACACACACTCACACACACACACACACACACTCACACACACACACTCCTTTTATCTGCTTTTGGTTCCTCCTCTTCTGAATTCCCTCATAAACTTTGTTTCCCATTCTTTCTTCTTTGTCTTTTTTTCCTCTGTACTTTTTTTCCTACAAATTCCATGCTCATTTAGTTTTTATCTCTAATTTCTTCTTTTCATTTTTCTCTTTCCTCCCCCTATTTCCACTCCCCTGTCCTCGGATGGTGCCAGCACTCCATTAGGCAGCTGTGCTCTGGTTGGCATGGTTGGAGGTCTGGCACTGTGCCGCGCTCGGAGTGTATCAGCAGCCCTCACCCATCCTTCTACACACCCAGCCCCATGGTCCTTAATTAATGAAAGCGCTGTTGTTTTTGTTTACAGGCCTGTTATATGCTAATAAAGCGAGCCCTGCATGAACATGACCATCCTTTCTTGATGTCGATTTGTGCCCTCTCAGTGGATTAGTATGAGCCCTACAGCCTTGCCCAAAGTGCAGGTCTGATAGCAGTGGATCACCTTGTTTTGTTAGCCTTTCTCCTCTCAATCATTCGTGCACATGTCGGATCAGCTCACTCAAATTACACAGGAACCTATTTTCTCACTCCCCTAGTGGTATCTTCACATGCAGATAGCTTCTAGGTGTTCAGATATCTATCTGTCCAGCCCAGTACAATAGAGATGAACAGAATGTAATATGGTGTGCTCACATGCAGCAAATTCAATAGAAAATTATTTAGCAGTAATATTTCTGGAAAATCCACACTGCACTTGCTAAAATTGTTGCTGTTAGGTTAAATTTTCTTTACTGTATTCCTAATATATATGAGCAATACAAATGTAAATGTCTGTTCACCACCATAGCATGCTGGGGGACTGGCAGAGCCATCCAAGATGAGCTGGAACTTATACAGACTCATCAGTACAAGGTACAAGCCTGAATACAGAAAACAAACATACAAACTAGAGTTTCAGATCATTCTGAGTTAACATTTGTACCAAATTTGAAAGGATTGCCTGGAGGTGTTCCTGAGATTTTGAATTCACAATGCAAGAAATGTGCTAGGTCAGGTCTCAGGGTCTTTGACCTTTGATAACTGAAGTCAGATCAATTCCTTGAGTCCAAATGAACGTTTCTTTTAAAATTTTATGAATTAACTAGTTCTAGTAGTGCTATGGAGCAGCGTTTCTAGGAGTGGATCCCTGCACAAGCACATGCATGCATGTGTAGGACACTTGGTGATGGTAACAAGCCAAGAAATGTATCCATGGACCAGCAAAAAGAAAGGAGATGATTGTGAGTTAGTCCAGGATACACAAATCTAAATATAATGATAATGCAAATGGTTTTGTGAAATAACCCCCAAAACTTTGCTTTTATTAATCCCAGTGCCCATTTTCTTTAATGAGGGAGAAAGGGTTTACCTAAGCAAACTAACCAAATCCCCGAGGTCCATGCCCTCATGACGAAGATGCGCCTGAAGCTAGCTTCTGAGTATTCTCAATGAACTTTGGGAGTTCAGAGGAGACAACAGGACACAGCTATCAGATGTCAAAGAAGATCTGAAGAGAGCAAACAACAGACTGGAAGAAGCAGAGGGGAGAATGAAAGAGAGACTGTGTTCCAAGCAACATCAATGTTAACCAGGAGGAATGAGCGATTATTAAAGGATCTATCGAACACAATGATAAAGAGGTTCTTGATATGGTCCGTTTTCTGCTTACTCAACCTTCCCCACAATATAGAGTCCGGAATTTAGTGGGCGCACTGTGCCCTGCCACCGAGGCCCATCATCACACAGGGAAAGCCTCGACCCATCGTGGTCAAGTTCAGAAGCTACCGGAAGAAGCTACCTGGCAGGTGGCAGGGAGACCGGTGTGGAGATCGGGATCCTACTGCAGCGGACATAAAAAAACAGCCTAAGAATAAACCTCATCTTGGTTATTTGCTTGAAATCTTTTATACTGGTAGATAAGATTGCTACAGTAAAATTTTTGTATCTAATTAAAGAAGTCGGGACATGCTAAAGCCTGGTGAATGGTGAATGTTCATTTGTGTATTGTATTAATATATTACTATGACACCTTGCCTATACAGCAGCTTTGTCAGCAGGTTCTGGGGGTATTTAGGACCCCACAAAAAGGTTGTCATCCTGTCATGTATTGTTGTCCGGATCAGCCAGGAGTTTCTTGATCTGGCTGGCCACTATACAAACACATCATTTAATGGTGTGCTTGTGATCCCAGGTTCAAGTCTAACGAAATGGATAATAGGTTTAAATCCTGGATATTGAGAAGAGTAACATTCTACATTCTTACAGGAAAAGGAAAAGTAAAAGACTTTGAAAACCTGAGGAAAAATTATTATCTTTAATTACCTGGGGGGGAATTATTATCTTTAAAAACCTGACTTTTTCAGAAACCTCCCATTACATAATTATTTTGAACATAAAATTAGAGATAAAGGGAATGACAAATTTTGGAGACAGTGTGTGTTTCAATGGCATATACGTGATAAGGCTCTTCTGGGCAGAGTTTCATACAACACTATATAAGCATTCTTAACATTAAACTGCCTAATTTTCCACTTTATTCTTAGGAAATGTGGATTTCCAGGTAAGACGATATGAATCTATGTTTGGTAATAAGAACAAATCACTGTGAACATTATAGGATCATAAAACAGTTTTGCCTACTTTAACTGACCTCTAAAAAATACAGGGAAAAGACTTCAAGGTTCAGTGTGTAGAATTTAGTGACATCTAGTGGTGACGTTGCATGTTGCAGCTGAATACCCCTCACCCAACCATCCCCTTCCGAACATAAAAGAGAACCTGTGGTAACCTTCAGTTGTCATAGAAACTCAAAAGGTGTAACAACAGAGAGGACCCGCTCCAGATGTAAATATAAAGCATTTAAATATAAAGGCTCCATTTTAGAGTAAAGAAAACAACAATTTGTACAAATTAGATGAAACACACTAGTGAAGACATCACTAGAGTTATTTTATATTCATTTTCTACCAATCGATACATACATCTGTAAATCTTACACACTGACCCTTTAAATGACAAGTTAGGCACAATCCCTTCTCAGCTGGGCTCAATTAGACTGATATAATAATATGAGTTCAGTCCTACAGCCTCACCGGCATGTTTGTATCACACAAAAGTGTTTGAGTTGGCAGTTTGTACGGAAGGTAGAATGATGAAACCTACACGTGGGAGAACAAAAACTGTAAACAATGTGTAAAGACAAGGCTTTAAAAGACACTCGACTCTCCTCTCTCTGTCAGCAAGAGCTCTAACCTTTCTTGTCACTATGAATTATGGAAAGGAGACGAGCTGAGGGATAGGACTGCTCTCACAAGAGGGATGAAAGAGGGCCAAGTGGGGAGAGAGAAAGAGATAGAGAGTTGAAGAGGAATGAAGGAAGACGGATGACAATCGGGAGCAGAGAAGAAGCCGCTAAATGACAGGAGAGTAAAGACCCAATAGAGGTGGCAAAAGTAGGAGGGGATCAGACAGTGATCATCAGAGAGATGAACTTCCCTTTGTCTGTCACTTATCAGTGCTTTGAGTGCGACTAGAAAAGCACAATATAAATACAGAACATTTACCATCAGCCACAACAGTGAAGATACCTGTTGTAATGTTGTGGCTGATTGGTATGTGGGATCATCAATCAATCAATCAAATTTTATTTGTATAGCCCATATTCACAAATCACAATTTGTCTCATAGGGCTTTAACAAGGTGTGACATCCTCTGCCCTTAACCCTCAACAAGAGTAAGGAAAAACTAATAAAACCTTTTAACAGGGTAAAAAGAAGGTAGCAATAGATGCCACGTGTAATGGCACCTGGATCTGCGAAGGATAAGGCATAGGGACTCCGGGGAAGAAGTCAGTAACATGTATTGATGAGACATTTCTTTGATGTGATAAGGAGGGAGAAGAGGAAAGAGAAGCTCTGTGTGTCATGTGTCCCCCGACATTCTAGACCTATAGCAGCATAACTAAGAGCAGGTCCAAGACAAGCCTGGACCGGCTCTAACTATAAGTTTTATCAAAAAGGAAGGTTTAAAGTCTACTCTTAAACGTAGAGAGGATGTCTGCCTCCCGAACTGAAATTGGGAGATGATTCCACAGGAGAGGAGCTTGACAGCTGAAAGCTCTGGCTCCTATACTTTACCTTTAGGGACGACAAGTAAGCCTGAAACCAAGGAACTACATAACCTACAACAACATGCATGGTCTACAAGAATCCTTCCCACAAACAGGCATGCTTTGTCTTCTGGAATACATGCAGAGTTCTCAGAGCTTCATTTGACAGAACTCTACATCTGATAATGTATGGAGGGTGAGTTTGACGTATTTCACCACAGGTTACAGAAGACATGTCCTTAAGACATTCTCTTAGATTAGTCAGAGTAACATATTTTAAATACTTTAAACATATTATTATTGTACCGAACACGGATTATGAATGTGGCACACAAGCCTGCTAAAAGAAGTAAACTGAGGAACCTGTGTGTGTGAGTGTGTGTGTGTGTGTGTGTGTGTGTGTGTGTGTGTGTGTGTGTGTGTGTGTGTGTGTGTGTGTGTGTGTGTGTGTGTGTGTGTGTGTGTGTGTGTGTGTGTGTGTGTTCCCCCTGGGTGTTGCTCTCGGTCTCCAGTAGTTGCTTAACTCACCTGCACATCTGAGATCCATCTTGCAATAAGCTGATCAACCCTGATGCTCTCAGCTCAGCTCAGTTCAGTTCACCTTCAGGCACCTTTACTGGGAGAAATGTTGAGGCCACGCTCCGTCTGCACCTCTCTGAGAACCTCTAGTCTGTTTGCTTTAGAACAGTTTGTATTGACACCTGTCTGCAGCGCCTCAGGCCCAACATCATCTGCCTGCCTGCCTGCTCTGCCACGTTAACTCCTGTTCACTCACCTGCCTGTCCTGCTTCCTAAGCTCCATTTAGCCAGCAATAATCTCCATCTCTAATCAACCTCATAGCAAAATGTACAATAAACCATACAAAACTACATCTGACTCTTCTCTGCATACTGAGTCAAGTAAACCCTTTAAAAATATATTTAGAAAGACTCAATTTTTTCCCCCCGAAATCATATGATGAATCCAAATATTTTAATCAGACGCACAGACAGTTATGGGCCTGGGCGACACTGGCCTACTCAACCAACTTTGATCAAAACACAATTTCTTACAAAACAATATATAAGAAAATAAATAGATATAAACTTATGATTGTGGTGGTCTCTGGGGAGTAAAGTTCGAAAAATTGGAGTTCATCCTACCTGGTTTATCTGCAATGAAGTTTTCCGTGTTTTTTATTAAATGAAACGGAATTTGCTTTATTACTGTTCATGTTTAGTTTATGTATGAGTTTGAATGATTTACTCATCTAATTTACAACTTTAAAAAAAATGCAATTCATGGCTATACATGCAGCATGACAGCAACGAAACAAAACGTTGCGCTTTTACTTTGAAGACAACTTGCTAAAGAGGAAGTGGTGAATTAAAAATAATCAAATCATCAAAATGATCTGACAGGGATTTTGACCTGCGGTTTGACAGTTGCTGACCACTGCTGAAGTTTATCAGAAGGATGTAGAAGAAGACATGTTCCACTCAGTCCACTGACTGAAGGCAGACTGCTCCGCCCCCACTGACTGCAACAGAGCACTGGTCACCTGTTAACTATGGTAAGTTTTTAAGTTTTTTTTATATTGAACACAGTGCACGTCCAAATCCAACCAACATTGGCATTGCACTTTTTCGGGCAATTTACAATACACCTGCTAAGTGTGACGCCAGACATTGACAGACAGACATTGTTAATTCTTGTAATTGTTAATATTATATATTAATGCTATTTTTTTGTATAGACTTCATATGACTTACACATGCATCTGTTTCTTATGAACATAATTCATTTGACTTCCATCTGAAACTTCTATTTCCCTATTTCTATTGTACTGTCAAATTGAAAAAATTAAAGCATCAGTTCAATAATTGTAACCAACAGAAACCAACAGATTTGGAATAGGTAATAATTTTATCTGAATAATTTGTTTAAATGTCTTAAGATGACAATTTTGGGATAGAAATTAAATGGGACATCCTTTTAAGCAATTGAAATGCAATGTGTAAGCATTACATCTTGTCTGCTGTAACTCCACAATGACAAAATTAATATAAGAACCAAGAGAAGATCGAGACACAGATGGAGTTAATAAACGTCCTTCATTCAACCCTTGGACGGAAACTACAGTGTGTGTGTGTGTCTGTGTGTGTGTGCGTGTGTTTGGTAATGTTAATTGAATATTGATAAGTGAGGCAAGCACATGGGGTAAACAGCTGTGACTGGTACTTCATCATATGTGTATGTGCATCACTCATTATCAGGCCCAGCTGCTCCTCAGAGACGAGTGATCAGACAGTGACCGCAAACACATACACACTCACACACATACACACTCACACCCAACTTCATACACACTCACAGTTATTACAGTAATTGACAAACAATTTTGACAGAGATCAAAGTCACCAAACTGAACACTGCAGAGAGGGAGTCCCCAGTGGCTTTGTTGTTTGTTCAGTAAACAGGCCTCTGAATATTTGATTTATTCATAACTTTCTCGAGCACAGACTATCTTTTTGTCCCTCAGAGGGGTCGCTTCATAGGTAGGCCAACATCTTTATCCTGTTTCCGTGACAACAGAACCCATCGCCTTAGTAACCGAAGTTACAGGCAATGTGTTTATGAAGATGGATTTAGAAATGACTGGAATTTGTTGGTGGGAAGGAAGTATTGAGGGTGCTTTACGATTCTGCTTGTGACATCACAATCCCACGATGATACCCCCCAGAACATGGCTGTGCCTCTGTTTATCATTATTCATAATCTGAGAGATCATTCTGACCTGAAAAATGATTCATTCAAAGATGATAAATCCATGTTGTTTGATCATTAACCTACTGCTGCCTAAAGAACAAATGACTGTTGTAGTAATCTTTTTATGCCCCGGTACACAAAAATATAAACACAACACTTTCGTTTTCATCTAAGATGTTAGATTCAAAAGGCTTATTTCTCTCAAATGTTGTTCTTAAATTTGTAAAAAATCTGTGTTACTAAGTGACTCACCTTAGCCAAGATAATCCATCCAGCTGTGACATATTGAAAAGATGCTGATTATAAACCATGATAATTGCACAGATGTGCCTTGGACTGGTCACAAATCAGTGAACTATAGTTTCACAAAGGGAATTCTTTGGTTAAAAAACAGTCATTATCTGGTATGACCACCATTTGCCTCACGCAGTGTAACTCATCTCCTTCACGTAGTGTTGATCAGGTTATTGATTGTGGCCTGTGGAATATTGGTCCACTTCTCTTCAGTGGCTATGCGAAGTTGCTGGTATTGCACGTTGTACCAATCAATTCAAAGCATTTTCAAAAGGTGACCTGTCTGATGAGTGTACAGGCCATGCAAGAACTGGGATGTTTCCAGCTTCCAGGATATTTGGGGAAAGGTCCTTGCAGCATGGGGCCGTGCATCATCATGCTGCAACATGAGGCGATGGCGGCAGATGAATGGCATGACAATGAGCCTGAGGACCTCATCACGGTAACTCTGTGCATTCAAATTGCCATCACTAAAAAGCATCTGTGTTTGTTGTCTGTAGCGTATACCTGCCCATACCATAACCCAACCACCACCATGGGCCGCTTTTCTGAAAACATTGACCTCAGCAAAGTGCTCGCCCAACCAACACCATACCGCTGTCTGCCATCTGCCCGATTTAATGTAAACCGGCATTCGTCTGTGAGGAGAACACTTCTCCAAAGTGTAACATGTCATCACAGATAAGCATTTGCCCAATAAAGTCTGTCACGACGACGTACTGCAGTCAGGTCAAGACCCCACTGAAGCCGCCAAGCACTCAGGTGAGCTTCCCTGACGGTTTCAGACCATTGGTGCAGAAATTCTGCAGTTGTGCAAACCAACAGTTTCATCAGGTGAAGATGCAGGACGTGAGTTTAACTATTGAACCATTTGGACACATATGGCTGCCTATAAGACAAGTAGCAAAACACATGCGCCCAAAATGAATGTAAAAAACCCGAGGACAGGGATGGGCTACAAATGGATATGTATTGTGTTGACTGAAGGGCGTGGGCTTTGAAAGATGTTTTCCTGAATACAGCCCACACAGAAATGTACAGCTAAACACACACACGTACGTCTGTTGTGAGGATCAGCACAGCCCGCATGGCCCTTAGGCTTTCATTTGTGTACAGATATTTGGTAAATTTTCAGAATTTCACAGCAACATCAACTGTCTGCTTTTAATATGTGGAACAGAAGCAACGCAAATCCAGAGTCAGTTTTGTCATGCTTCCTACGTAAAGCCTGAGTTCTGCCAGAGAAATCTAAAACAGCGATTTAAAACAGTGGTGCTGCATGCACGTCACTAGGAGGTGTTCTTCTTTAGCTGAATGTATTGAACAACAAGATGGTCCTTTTTTAAGATGTGACAGTGTACAAATATTCGTTTTTGCCCTCCAAAATGTGTGCCCTTAAAATGACATCATCATTTCTGGTTCACCTTTAGCTCACTGTTGATAATGATTCCTGTATGCATCGTTTCAAAACCTCCTTAGCATTTGTTTTTCTAATCAGGGCATATTATGGGTATGTTGAAGTGGTGTGGTCAACATGCTTAGTAGCTGTAGGCCTACACTGTATTCCTGCTGAGAAAGCAAGCCCCAAATAGACCTACTACAGTAACATTAGCTTTGCATGGGAAGGCTTCACTTCCACTCATGAAATTCACACTGTGCACTTCTTGTCTGGTTTGTGAAGTGCAGAATGTGTGTCGTTTCCCGTTGAGTTCATGGGTGGATGCATGTGCTGCAGTCGTTAATGATGCTTATGGATGTAGCTCTGAGACTGGTGTGTACAAGGCTGGGAGGGAATCATCACAGCATACCAGTGGCGTGCTGTCAGGGCAAGCCAGTCAAGCAATAGCTCTCCTAACAACTGGTCTTAAAATAGTGTCCCATAAAGGATTCGATGTTGCGTATTTAAATTCATCTTATAGTTCACTACCTACTTGTGCAGGCAGCAGGCTAGCTTGACAACCAGCCGATGAAACACATTGGGTCATGCTCATGTTATGGGTGTTCAGGTCAAGGCTTTGCATGCTGTCTATCCCATCCTCACACGCATGTACAGATCTCTGATTTACTCAAGCTGAAAAAAAAACACAGCATCACTGCTGTTCAGTATAAAGCAACATTTCACTTGTTGAAGGATTCATCTGATCAGGTATTTCCATTGTGTGGAGGAGGATGTGGCTCTCACAAAGTTACTTGCCTTTTGAAAACTGAACAAAGTTTAATTTGTCACCAATTTGTACTGCTATAAATAGAAGAGGTTATCCCTTTGTCGTTGATCAAAACCATAGATAAAAAAGTTCATACCCTCCTCCCGTTGTAAAAAAATATGGCTAAAATATCTTGGATATGGGTGCAGTGTGTTGGTCATGAAGGGCAAACAACGACGACAAATGGGGAATCACAACTGCAAATCACAAATCCTCCTATTTATCCAAGGAGGAGCCGGTGACGTTGATGACCTATACTGGAGCCAGCCACTAGGAGGTGATCAAGATGATTTGGCTTCACCTTTGGGGTGTCATGTCATCCATCCTCATGTACTGTTTCTGATCAAAACACACACACTCTAACCCAGGGCTACCTTATCTCTCGTCTCTCTCCCCCTTTCTTGGATGTCTTCTTGTTGTGGGAGCTGTTGGGTTTCTATATCATTTTTAACCTTACTATGTAAAGTGTCTTCATATTATACATTTTATGATTTGGCCCTATACAAATAAAATTGAATTATCATTGTGCGTGGTTATCACTCTCTGTACTCAATCTCTGTGTGTTTTACAGCAGCTTTAGTTAAAGAGAAATACAAACAAAAAAAAAGCTGATGTAAAGACTTTGTGTCGTGTGTGTACATTTGGATACAAACAGTAGATTGGCCGACTGACCCATGAGGTGACTGGTTACTTCCAGATTGTGTCACGCTAAGAAGCCAAGCTGACTTCCAGTTTGCAAGCTGCCTAGCTCAGTCTCTAACATCACAATGAATTAAAGAGATGTGTTTGTACCATTGTCTCCTGATTTCTTCAAACTAGTCCTCTCATGTGAAGCCATTAATACTATGACCCTCAGTCGGTGATGCAAAACACGAAACAAACAGCTCCATTCCAGTTAATGTCAGAATACAACCATTAGTCAAATGTTTGCATGTCATAGTTTATCAAAGGTCAAATCCAACACAAAAGAGTAATGCTAATTTACCTTGTCGATGCAACTGAGGCTGCTGATTCACCAAAGGAAAATGATGATGTGATGATGCCTTTAAAAAAAAGAGTTTTATCCTTATCTGCTTTGTTGTTTTCAAATCTGCATCAATTTATAAGCTAGCCCCCCCCACTCATTTTGTGGGCTCATTGTTTTGTTTCTCAGTGCTTTGCTGCCACCAACTGCCAATCGGTAGAATAGTATGAATGACAGGAATGTATCCTGCATCACCTGTGAGTACCCGTGCATACATTTGCACATTGGTATACTAGTATGAACTGTGCATGGCTTCTTCAATATAATCAATTCTCACAAGTGGTGTACATGACCACCAGCAGAGCAATCATGGGCTGCAGCTTTTAAGAAGCATTAGGGAATTGGAGGGAGTGTGGGGAGGGAACACAGCTTCGAGATGGTACTGTGTCTATGTGACAGGCACATATGAGTATTCTGTGGACCACGCCTGAGGGAAACACAGACAAAGTTAATCCATATTCAGCGGCTGCCACCAAATACGTAGAACTGCTCGCTCAGTGTGGCATTTATTTGTTTAGCATCAGTCTGTGTGTACCTCGTGCTTTTGCTGCTGCAGGAGGGCAACAGAAGGTCAGCTGAACATCCTCAGGAACTGCATGAAGACCAGTGTTTGTTTATTTTTATTTGTATATTTTGGGGGGATTTTCATTCAATTTAATTGAGAGTAATAAGCTGTGAAGGTGGGCGGCAGCTCTACCAGGTGAGCTATACGCCGCCCCATGAAGCCCAGTGTTGTGCATGAACGCGTTCAATGAACGGATCAGTTTACAATCGATGAACCACAATGAATCACTCACGTTCACGTACACGCTCATTTTTTAAATCATCATTGTATAGGCCATCATGTGAAATACCAGGAATAGGCGAAAAATGTGTGTGTGTGTGTGTGTGTGTGTGTGTGTGTGTGTGTGTGTGTGTGTGTGTGTGTGTGTGTGTGTGTGTGTGTGTGTGTGTGTGTGTGTGTGTGTGTGTGTGTGTGTGAGAGATAACAGGAGCGTTCACGTGAAGCAGCGAGTAAGTGACTTTGTTGAAGAACAGTCGAGCAAACAGTGAAAATACAGAGTTTCCTCTCTGGTCCACAGCTGCTCAATGATCAGATGGATGGTTTGTTTGGTGCTGGAGTTTCCTGTGTCCTCCCTCCACTCTCCTGCTGACCCGCTCTCACTTGAACTAATAAACTCTCATCACAAGTTGTCAGGACGATGATCAGTACATGAAGTTTACTAAGTGTTTGTTTGATTCGCTCCAGAGTTTATGAGGCTGCATTTAAACAGCATGAAATGACCAGTCAACATTTTGTGCACACTCAGTACCACACGAGACGTGACGCTCGCTGTCAGGACTCAGTGTTAAAGTGACCAGATGATCCAACACCATCGATTTAGAACTAAATAGATTCTATCATAAAAAGTAGAGTGCTGCAAGATTTAAGAAGAATCTAAATACATTCTAATCACAGATAATAAACACAGAAAAAGACATTAAGCTGAGGGAGGAGAAAAGCTTGATTTTGAGTCCTGCTCTCTGCATGAGTCTGGCTGCTTCCACATCACATTTATCAGCTTTGATTGTTTCTTTGTCCACTGATTCTCCCTCCTCCCAACCAAGGTCTAATTATTCAAACAAATTATTTTACAGGCCCAGCAACCAGATCACATTAATTAACTGAACTACAAAAATATGTTGATATCTCTTTTATATTTCTATTAACTAAATTGTGACAGCAAATGTTTTTTTAGAAAATCTAATCACAGATTCAAGTTTATGTAATGAGGTAATGTTAATTTATGATGAGTCTCAAATATGCTGTACATATCAGTAATTATTCACAGATAAAGTGTTTGTTTTCCACGAGAATATCTGATGTAACTGCACAACCTCCACCTGAATAGTGACTCCAGCTTTTTTCAAGTGTTCTTTAGACACAGTCGTTTTTATTTTCATTAAACCGAAACCATCATCTTTCATTGACCCCGGATTCTGGATGTTAATCTGTTGATGAGACAGTCCTGATCTTTGTCTATATGTCCATTAACTATTCCTGTGCGGAACGGAACATAATCCAACTAGAGATTCGATGTAAAATGTATTCCCTGTGGACGTTTCGTTTTCCTCGTAGACAGGGTTGGAGAAGAATGAGACCAAAAAGAGAACAGAACGGAAGCAGTGGAAGAAAAGAAAATGAAAGTGGGGTGGGGTTGTCTGGCATCTCGCTCCCTCAAGCACAAAGCGATTTCCACATCAAAATGTCACTAGAACAGCAGCTGCTACTCCGGTGATAGTCCTTTAAAGTAAACTTTCGACAACTCTCCTGAAAGCACACACACACACACACACACACACACACACACACACACACACACACACACACACACACACACACACACACACACACACACACACACTTACCCACACTGTCTTTAATGAAAGTGGGAGGGGTGGGCATCGGATAGAGAGAAGTGGGGTTGTGTGCATGGGGGGCCGGCACAAAGTGCTGATATTATGAGAGGAAATCTGTGTGGGAAAGACAGGCAGTCAAACTGTCAGGCGTGAGCGCTGAGACGGAACAAAGAGGAACAGTGGAGACGATTACAGTGGCGTAGCGGAGTGACAGAGGCAGCGTGCACACAGATGTAGATGAAGGTGGGGGTTGTGCCGCTGTGCACATTTGATCAATGGCAGAGAGGAGCTTACAAGGCCTCGACGCTGTCATTAGGCCTCATGGATGCAGAGTGATGACTTCCACGTCTGACATCACTCAGAAAACTTACTGCTGTGGCTTTCATAGGCCAGAGTTTTTTTTTTTGTTTCTTTCCTTATTGGTAAACAGAAAGGCTGCTTAGCAATTTATGAATTAAAAGTCAATGGAAACTAATGCCAGCCAATGCAACAGAAGAGCAAACAAATATCGTCTGTTTTAACAGCTGCCAGGTTCACTTTTCCTCTGACCAGCCTCCACAGTACAATACTGTAGCTTCATTTGTTAATGTCAGCTTCCTCGAAGGAATACACATCTTCTACTGCCATCTTCTGGAGGACATCTTGAATCTTGTAAATGACAATGAAGTTGGATGACTCACAGTTATCAGGTTTTGTATTTATCAGGCTTTTTTAGAATGGGAAATCAGTCCTAACAGCATATTCAGTGAAAGCATTTTACCTTCTTACTAGGAGAGCTCCGGAGATGTTCTAACCTGTTACGAGCTGCCAAGACATGGCAGTCAGATGAAGACAGGACGCAAAAGAGAGCACGTCCTCCAAATGAACTGAGAGGTCCAACCAGACATTAGCAGTGCATTCATTACTATTACCCATGGTGGAGTAATATGTAGATACATACATTAGACAATAAAGTCATTTTTAAAATTTAGACTGTAAGATGGCCAGTGCAAGACTTCATCTTTTTAATGGGTTTTTTGCTTTTCTATGAAGCCCAAACAAATTAATTATGTTTTGTGTTTTAATGACACTTCCACAATTTATGTTTTAATAAAAAGAAATGATTTTATCTGTGTTACCTTGGCCAAATGCAGCTTAAATTGTTTTCAGTTTTGAATTACCCAAAGCAAATATTCAAATGTGTATTGCAAGCACATACCTACAGCTGTCACTATTTACCATCCATCGTTCCATCCTCTATACCACTTTTCTATATATATATATATATATATATGTAGCCATGTCAATATTAAATATATCTGATATGTACTGTATGTAATTTCTTTTACCTGAGTCAATGGCAGTAACAATCTAAATTCCTCTAACTCTTATTTTCCATTTCCCTGAGAACAGTACTTACGATATTGAAAAGCTTGAAGGGAGAGAACACAATCATCAGATGTTGCCCAAAGACACAACTTTATTGATAAACCAGCAAGCAACACAGAAGAATACGATGCAATACACGCAGGAAAATAAAACCAGCCCAAACCACCCACTGTGGATGTCAGCTGAAGTCACAGAGAAGAAAGAACAAGGAACAAGAAGAATGAACATCCATAGAGGAAATGTGCATGTGAGGTTGTTGTTTACATCCACATATTAAAGACATTCAACAAGTGTCTGGTGGAGCAGACAGACTGGTCTGCTGGACTGGGAACTACAGTGGCCACAGAGTAAGAGGAGGAGGAAGAGGAGGAGGAGGAGGAGGAGGTGCTGCACTGTAAGCGATATCTCATGTTAATAGTGCTGCTGTAGTGATATGACAGTGAGGGGAATACTTTGCCCTCCGAGAGAAAGAGGTCTTCAGTCAGCCATAATATTCAGTGTATTCCGCATTCACATAGGGAAAAGTGTGCATCAATATGGAATTACCAACCAGGCCCCAAGTGAGCCCCAGCTTCCTGTTTTCTTGTGGCCACTTCATGCATGTGCTGTAGATCGTGTAGCTACTAGATAGCTACAAATGTAAATGCCTCAAAGAAGCATAACACGTGAACTGAAATGTGTGTCAGATGTTTAATAGGAGGTAACAGATCTTTATTCCTCTCCAGTGAAACTACCTGAGTAAATTGTCTGTGGAAAGAGCCTGTGAATGGTCGGCAACATGATAATAGCAGCTGAAGTGACACTGAAATAACAAAGAAAGGAACAGTTCCTGACACGTAAAGTGACGTGAAGTAGCAAGCTGCTGTATTTATGGTTTATCTGATCCCTGACCAGTGCAGCCCCTGAATGATGAGTAAGCGCCAATGAATATTGTTGTGTGCTTGTATTTTAGTGTGAAGCCAGCTCTCACAGTGAACTTAATGCCTATCATTAACTTTGTATGAGTAGATGAGACAATAATGCCGCATCCCATTACATTGGCTCTCGTAATGATCGCGTTCCAGTTTCATAGTTTGGCCGGATGTCCAAGAATAAGAACAGAACGTGTGACCATATGGAACAATGTTTACGTTAGCCAGCTAGCCATTGTTAGCGAATCCATTCCATCCATTGTTAAAAGGGTTTTTTAGTAGTTCTTCCTTACTCTTGTTGAGGGTTAAGGGCAGATGGTGTCACACCTTGTTGAAGCCCTATGAGACAAATTGTGATTTGTGAATATGGGCTATACAAATAAAATTTGATTGATTCCATAATAACTTAATACGCAGCATTTCACACATACTAACCCCGTAGTAACACTTCCACTGACAGTAATTGGACAGTACTATGTGTACGAGAAATTTAATGACAGAAGTGCTATAATAAGCAGTAAAAACTACAGCTTTCATTTTTTATTGTTGATAAAAGGAGCAGCCATCTTAGATTTCGAAGTCGGGGGTAGTGAGGTTCCTCCGACCTTCCGAGTTGAAATTACGAGTTAAGGGAGCATTCCAGTTGCAACTTTCGAGTCGGTGGTAGATAATGTGACCTTAGAGGTACAATGGAATGTGGCATTATCATGATGGTGAGGAGAGATCATTACACAGAGTGATCCTCACATTTAAAACACATTCAAACCAAAGTCTGCATGAAACTGAGAATAAAACAATGTTTTTCCACCTCTGTCAATGTCTGCTCTGATCAATCAGGGACAGTTTGGACTGAATCAACCGTTTTTCATGACTTGTTTAGTCACTTACTGTAAATAGTGAAACCATGTATGCTGCTACAGTAAAAAAAAAATTGATTTAAAATTGGGGATGGATTTAGTCCAATTGAACTGGTCTTTTTGGTCTTAACTGTTTCATTTTTAACCTTGTTGTGCAAAATACTTCAGGTTCTGAGATATGTGAGTCTGCCCTGTACGTTGTACACACAACATGTTTAACATGTACAAACAGATTTTCAGTCACAGTCAGATCAGGGCGCAGTTCATGATGTTGATGCTGACGTCTGCTTTGTCCTGCTTTAGAAGTCAGCCTCCTTTCACCTTCTCTTTCTTGACTGCAGGTCATTTGCATCCACACTCTCCTGATGTACAGTGTTTACTGGGCCACTTGAATGGACAAAAACAGATCCCATGACATCCTCATGTTGATACACAGGACAGAAGCACTGCCTTATTTCATTTGACAATAAATATATCAGTTTTTCTCCCTGTATGTTCTGTTTTAAAGTGAGGTCTGTGGCTTATACCTCTCCTGCACAACATCTTGTTTGATTCTTATATATAATTCAATATGTGACTATTTTTAGGTATGTGTATATACGTAAATACGTTTGTGTGCATATTATATTTGTAACATTATTATATTTTAAGAAGCAAACATATTTAAAAAAGACAAACATAAAGACAGTGGTGTAAAATATGTCTTTATACATGGGAGAAACAATATTGTACAGTATCTTACCTGTGTATGACACAGCTGCTTGTTTTCACCACTACACAACAGCATTATCTCACAAGTGCTGATATTTTAACCACTATTTTTTTTACAAAACACCAGTTTTACATCTCAAGAAGTGTGTGTTACACCTCAAAGGTATACTATGCAGGATTATCCACATAAACAGGAAAATGTACTCCTAAGTATATAGGCTCATACAAAGGTTATCCGCCTCCATCGTCACTTGTAACCCACAGGAAGTGTGTATTATCTGCAAAGATGCTGCCTGCTGCCTCTCCCCTCTGGTGCATAGCCCCCAGCTGATAACACTGTAAAGTGTGTTAGGGTGTCTCTCTTCTCTGCAATTCTGTCTGCACAGGTGCCTTGATGCATGTCTCCCCAGGGTAGGAGACCCAGGCCCCTGGTCCGCGTGCAGGCCCGAGGTTGGTTGGAGGTGTGGTCAAGAAACGCTTGTCATCATCATACAAAATGTTCCACTGCACATAAAGTTGTAACCTCAGCACATGAAGCATGTACACAACTCATGGTGCAAAGTTCTGTCTTTCACATAAGCAAACTGGGAACTAGAAAAACACAGTGGACACAGAACAGTAACACTTAAGACTGTGTACAAATAAATGTCAACTTAAACTTACTCGCTATAAACAGATTGTCTCGGAGCATGGGAAACTCAGCCGATCCATCTAAATCAAACACATACAAAATGAAAATATGTATTTGCACAGTTCGCACTGCCACCATAGTCAATATTGTGCCAACAAAGTTACAGAGGTTTCCTGTTTTACACGAGCGCACTGTCGTTTAGAACAAAACATATCTATGTTTCCTAATCTGTCAAATCACCATTGTGAAGGCTGTTGTACAGACTTACAGCTTTTTTCCAAGAAAAAAAAACGAGACATTCACATCCTGGCGATGCTCAGAAATGAATACGAATTAAAGAGAATAATAATTTGTGAATTTTCGCAGGTCATTAACCATTTTATTAATACTACAAGCGGAAAACAAGCAGATCACCTTGAAATGTCCAGTTTAGCGATGCTGCTAGCGATGCTGTGGAGGACGGACTGCGCTGAGACCAGAGAAGACCATGAGCTGTCATGTGACACCTCTCTGCTGGTTATTTAGCAGCAGTTAGCGGTTACTTATAGCAACAAGTCAAGACATTTCTCCATCAGATAACTCTAGTTACTGTCAACTGAGGCAGAGCATTAACTCTGACATCAAGAGTTTTTGTGTGACAACTTTCCTGAAATGCTACTTTGTCTCAACCTCTTCTCCCCTCCCTCTCATCTTTACTTCTCTTTAGTTTGCATGATTCCCACTTTACTTTACCTTTACTCTCTCTCTCTCTCTCTCTCTCTCTCTGTCACATACACTCACTCACACACACATACACACACACACTGTGTGTTTACAAAGAGCAATGGACAAATCCTGCATATTATACCTTCAAACGATCTACCTGTAGAAGTTTTTATCAATTAATGAATTCATAATTAATATTTAGCATCTTTCAGAATGTTTTGATGGTATCATCTTTTTACTACTGCACTGTGTGTGCTGCTATCAGTCCATTTATCTAAGATAACACAGTGATCACCCAACACTGACTCTCCCAGCTCAAAAACGAGCTGCTGGGTTGATTTAGGCGTGAAAAGCTTCTTCCCGTCACATCCTACCTTCGTGGGTCTACTTGGCCTGGAGCCACTGCTGCAGCAGGACAGCTGCTGATGTCATAACGATAATGATTTGACATATTAACGAAAATGGTGTCGTCTATAAAAACCAACAAATATTTTCTGTGACTTTCTTGTGAGTTTTCTGAAATGTTATGTTTAAATATGCAACTGAGGTATTATTGAATTAAATATGAAATAATTAACATACATTTCCAGAACAAAAATCGGAACACTGGATAAAACCAGGTTCAATATTCTTGTTTCATTGTAATGACATAGTAGAACCAAAGGTTTTATCAGAGGGGATTTTGCTCCATAATGAGAAAATACTTTCAAAAACCATGATAAAATAAATTTCACAACCTTCAGAATATAAAACTGGTATGTCAGGTGATTCTGATTGATGCTTAACTGACTTTTTGTCAAGTATGAGAAAAAGAATTTGAGTCAACACAATGTAAAGAGTTGTATTGTGATTTAAATCTACGGATGCAAATCATTGAAATATTGGAATAAAAATAAAAATGTTGGATGTTTTATTTCCTCTAGTTGAAGAGAAAGAATGTTATGGAAGCAAAATAGCCCCAAATCTCAAGTGACCAGTGTATAAAAACAATGTTTTTGCCTGAAGTGTCTCACCCCAGTGTTTGGTTTTCTATTTTTAATTTTTAGAGGCAGTAATGTCTTCCACTGTAGCCACCAAATAGCAGGTGTATGTGTCTGACCTTTAGAGTTATTAACCATAAAACGTATTATTCATTAGCGTGGGCTTCCCTGTTGCTGTCCCATCATGGTGTAGCCTACATGGTGGATGATGATGGCTGACATGCACTGAAAACCACAAGTCTAAGCACTGACTGACTGAAGGATTTGCATTTAGAATTAAAAAATGTGTTTGGGTTAACTTAAAGCTGCATGCACTACTAAATATTTTACTAAATATATATTTATCAAAAATGAACACATGACTATGTGTAATGTAAAAGTGAGTACCTTGAAGTTATTCACATACTTCTAGCAGCAGCGGGAAACAACTTGTCCAGCTCCAAACAGGAGATAGTCAAACTTACGATTAGCTGCAGTGTCAGATAGCTTTCACAAGAATTTATCGAGAATTTGTCAATATTTCACTTCCATTTTTTAAAAGGAGCTGTTCTCCATATTAACTTATGATAATGATTATGATGCTTTAAATACATTTTTAATGTTTAAAAAAATAAATTGGGATACAGCTTATTTTAGCGGTAGCAACACCCACACGTAACTGGAAGGTGAACCTCAACATCTTAAGTGTCCTTGTCAGCCTGAGCAGGTCAAGTGTCTCCTCCTCGCTCTCCTTAGAGCAAAACATCTTATGGCCTCAGAAGCACAAAAATGCAAAAAGTGTAATAGCCCATATGCACCCTTTCCTAGCTGCTTCCTCCAGCTCTTCCTGATTCTGGCCCTGGAAGCTGTGTTGTCAGGGGCAACATGTTCGGATCGGGTCACATGGGGCCCTGACCAAGAATAATTCACAAAGCCTGGCATCGGTCTGAACACCTCTCAGCCAGCAGGGTGGCCTTTTGTAAAATCATGTCCACTTCTTGAAGTGATTGATTTGTGAAAGCAAAAGAAAAACTAGGCAGGATTTCACTTCACACAACTCCCTCCGTTACCTTTTATCAGTGTGAATGAGTGCGACCCCATTAGTACCCATTAGGAGCGGTTATCTCTATTTGAACAGTTAATGTGTCTTAACCTGACGACAGCAGACTGTGGCTGTTTATAACATAGCTTCCAGTCCCTTTTGCTTTTTCGACATGGTTTGACTACACAATACCTGAACGGTGCATCTGCTCAGCCACATTAACATGTGATTTTCAGTGTATTTCAGTCACAACTATCATTATGTGGTTTGAATCCTGTTTACCATTTAGGATTTAATATAAATATCGATGACTACTTCAGCTTCAAAGAACTGGAATCGACCTTCAAAGACTACAACATCGAAACCCTGGTCAGGATACACATACCCAACAGTGGGAACATATTGTGGAGGTAGGGGTGGAGGAGGTTTGGTTTAATTCTTGACAGAGGAATATAAACTCCTGCACAATTGTGGATTTGTTATGGTCAACTCATAAAAGCGTGATTTGTGATGATGCAGATTGTATTCTGTGAGAAGTCTTGTACTGTAATCCAAACTTCAGACTGACCGATTGAGAGGAGATATAAGAGCGTGGGTTATGTCACGACGTGTGCACCTGCCAACAGTACTGAAGTTGATCAATGAAAGGAGGGAGGTCGGAAAGAGGAGGGTGGCGTCAGGCGCTCTTCAGAGACAGAAGTCAAAGGTCAGGTCTGACTTGCCCATGTTCTGTCGGTACACCGTGTCAAACTTGTCATTCATAGACACTGTGAAGACATCCTTCCACAGCCCCACACGACCTGCAATGAGAATACACAGGGAGACGGAGGAGAGTTTATTCATTTTAAAAAGTGGAAACAAAAAGAAGTCACCTTTTATCACCTTTTTTTGAAATGATTGTCCAAAGCCACTGTTCATTCCGACGTCAGTTCTTGAGCCAAAAGTTCAGTTCAATCTAAAATACTGCTTGAATGTTTGCATGATGACTTGTGCTGGAATCAACAGCTTCAGCACGGATGCAGCCTGGTGAGGCCGTGACTCACCTGCTGTGGCACCTGCTGTGGCACGTGTGACACAGATCAGAGCGACTGCCAAATGTGTGCTAAGACTAAAGCACACCACTCACCAGACTCCCATACACTAAAAGAAAACAAAATTAGATGGGAAAACAGGAAGACAGAAACTATAAGGAAGACAGAAACCATAAGTACACATAAAAATCCAAAATCAGGAATGGCAACATAAACCCAACTGAAGAATGTAAATAAATGCGTGTAAAAGGTGGAGTCCGGGTGAAACTCAAAGAAGAGTGACGCAAAACAAACTGGACCTGCAGGTTGAGCTGCAGGTGCAACATGTAGCCACACAGCGGTGCTATAATCATTTTAAACTGAGTGTGAGAAAACACTGATCCTGGGTTCAATAGTAAATACACTTTTAAAAGACAACGAAATGAACCAGGATATGAATAATTGCGTCAAAATGAACCAACGGTTTGTGACAGTATCCAAGAACCTCAAATCCAATAATGTTTATAATGCATGTATTGTTGACCAACAGTATTTCATGTGAGGTTTGATTTCATGTCTGTTCTCCAGAAACAAACCTAGCAGAATAAGAAGTGTGTTTAACATAGTACAATAACCTACGACAACCTAACGCTTTCATTTATGGGTTTATTATTTAAATGATCGTTTATCCAGTTTCTAGAAAGAACTCTGTAATTTGGAAGACGGGTTTAGAAGCAGTTGTTGATTTCCAGTGGAAATTTCTTATTCCTGCATTAATCTCCACAAGACTTGTAAAACAAAGTGTTACCTGGATGAGTCAGGGGTTTGAATTAAACTTGCTGGACATTTGTTGAGGCTGTATTGTTATTAAGGGTTGATCAACCAAGTTAGATGGACGCTCAGAGGGGCACAAGTGCTATTTCATTAAATCTTTGTGCTAGACAGGAAAAGGAAAACTGTGCCAGTCAAAATAAAAAGGAAAGATACTTGGCGCTGCATTACACTGGGTCTAAAATATTGTAAGACACACCACTTATGGCTTACTGCTCCATGTGAGTAGAATTCTGAATCCAGTTTTTTGTTCATTTGCAAATGCCCCTTCAATCTTCCCCAAAAAGGTCAGCTGGTGTGTAGTCTGCGAAACCAAGGGTAATATAGAAGTGCATGTTGCTCAGTGCCACCCTCCTCCCTCACTTCACTGCTTTCCACTGACGATTACAATTGAAGGAGACAAGCGTATCAACGTTTTTACCAGGTCTTATCTTGTCTGGAATGCGGTGACTGGGCAGTAATAAAACACTGTGTATGTTATGCATTCGCCAGATATACAAGACCAAAGTTTAAACCCTACTGACAGGTGAGGTGTTTCACTGTATGACCTCATTCAGTGTATGAGGTCAGTTTTGGTCTTTACAGCACATACTGCTTGACTTTTTCAGGCTGTCCTCGCCGTCGTTATCATTAGAGCAGACGTCTGTCGGTCAGAGTTCAGCGAAAATGACAGCTGATGGTTTTTCCAGAATCTAAAAAGACAATTGTGTTGATTCAAAGTTTCTTTCAATAGCTTTTGTCTCTGGTGCCTCGTTCCACATCACAACATCACTGCTATGAAGCAGGCCTGATCAAATTGCACTAGGATCTGTGGATACTGGACTTATGTTCTTTCTCTGAAAAGGCACTCATGACTCTTGTCCCATTACCACAGTGATGCATTTATCCGGCCCTCTACTAGGAATTGTACTTGTTGCACAATGTTATGGAAATGTATGTCCTGGGAACTTAACATTTGTCTTTTCTATTTGCACAGACTAAACACTGTACTGTTTTAATGCAACTTTTGTTTATGCTATCTGGTTCTTAGGATGAATTCCAAGTCTTGATGACTACTAAAAGCACTTAACAGTACAGTTTTGTCTGGGATTAAACTTTTTTTTATTCCATGTTATTTCTACTTTCATTGAAGTAGAAGGATCAGAATTCCACATTGAGGGCTGCAATAATTTGTACCCATTGCAAATTCAACAAAGTTAAGTGCAATGCTGCATCAATGTAGTGCTCTTTCAATAAAATGAATTGTGGGCACTACTTCTATTGGACAAACAGTATGAACATATCCTCCTTGTTTTTTTGGAGGTTGACTCTCTTAATACTCTTCATTGTACCTTCATTCTTTTTGAAATCTGAAAACGTAATCCTCTCATCGCTTCCACCTAGCTGTCACACAGAAACCCCAAAGTATGTCTACTTAGCGGACGAGAGGAACGGAGCAATGCCGCGAGCTTTGTTCTCTTTTCCCGCACCCACTCACCCCTGCAGATGGACAGTGCCTCCATGGAGCAGCACTGCTCAAGGAGCTGGTTGCAGCTCTCCACCATGCCCTCCAGCTGAGCCTTGTCATAGGAAACACCCAGGAACCGGGCTAGCTTTTCCACCAATGTCCCCAGGTCCTGTGGAGGAGAGGGGGGAGAAGTTATAATAAATGGAAAACCTACAAATGTGATGATCACTAAAACCAGAGGAAAGTCCCTCACTCTTGTGCTCATAAATTAAACCGAGGCTGTGACTGTGTTTCCACAAACAGCATCCACCCACAGAGCTGGGGTGAACTGCAGACTCAGATGCAACTGCCCTTTGGGTTTGGACTTCTTTCACATTATACGGTACTACTGTGTAAACTCTTTGTTTTAGTGCTTTAGATCAAGTTCAGATCCATTATATTTACATTTTCATTTCAGTGTTTTTTCTTATGACCACAGCTACTCAGCACACAAGTTACCTCCTATCTAAATTCTCTTCAAGGCAACAAACCTCAATACAACTACGAGGTGGACAATTTTACTTAATTTCTTAGGTTTAGCTTTTTTCTCACATGTTAACGTATACCAAGTTTGACTAGCATATTTTAAATGGCCAAACTCTTAAGTGTTACTTATATTAATGGAAGTTGGAAGTTATAATATCTCAAATCTGTGTGATAACCACTTCAAGTTTTGGATGGTTGGGTTTTTTGAATCTTTTTAACTCATTCCAACATTTTCTGTCCAGGTAACAGTCACAATACAACTATCAACTATCAACTTTCTTACTCAAGACAAGAGTTACACTTGCACTTATTAATAATACAATTAATGATAACAACTTATAACATTATTTATCCTGGAATATCTTTGAAAATAATTTGTAATTTGTATAAATCAATATGAAAAACAAAGACTAAGCCTGTCTGCAGAAGAAAGCCTTGTAAAGCCTTGTAAACATGGGAAGGCCTGATAATGTGAAGAACGACCTTTGGCAATGCAAAGAACAAATATTGATTTGACATGTTGAGCTCTTTTTCTTTGACTGGAGAGTTTTACACAAGAACATTCTGAACAAAGACAGATAGTAACCACGTGTCTTCCATGTTGGTTAAGGTTACAGGTTACAGCTGCAGACAAATGATTGGACAGGAGGTTTGAATGAAATGGGTTTCCTTTTGTCTGAAAAGGTTCAAAAGAGAACTTGTCTTGGCATGGCAGTAATGCACTGCTGCAATCTGATAAATAACCATTATTTTGAATATCCAATAACCTGTCGATTAATTTTCAGATTAATCGATTATTAATCAGATAAAAAGAGAAAAGCTAAATTTTTCCCTTTCCAGCAGTTGATAATTTCAGATACCTACAATTGAATTCTGACTAGTCATAATCCAAGTTGAAGATGTTCACCTTAATTCAAGATACCTTAAATTAAGTTTGAACTATATATCAAAATGGTGTTGTAGATATCATGAACTTGAATTATTACTGGTCAGAATTAAAGTATATATATCTAAAACTGGAATTAAAGAATATAATATAATATTTCAACTGAATTGTAAATATTTATAATGATAAACCACACATACATAATTAAAAAAGTACTTTAAATCTAAATATGTAAGTATAGATGTTCAAAATTTGAGTTTTTAGCTGTTAAACAGATTGAAAGTCATTGTTTTGACAAGTCAGAATGATGTTATATATATATATCTTTTACTGTACTACTGTATATAAAAACACATTACTTGTCATCGTGAAAGTAGATGTAGACTAGTCAAAATTATATCGTAAAGTTATTTCTGGATGGTCTAACTTGGTTGAGAAAAGTCAAAGAGGCTTGTCCTGCTGATTGGTCTGAGACAGAGAGCTGTCTGTGTGACTGGAGGTCTGCTGTGAGTGACAGCAGAGCAGCTGCACTGGGCACCGTTTATGTCTGTATTTACATCAAACTGAGCAATGCAACATCTCCAGCAGGTTGTTTTTTTGCTTTAGAACATGAGCTATGAAACCTTGTGCTCACGATCAGCGCTCCCTCTTCTTCATTCAGTCTATAGGTCTCTCGACCACCGCTGCTCTCTCTCTCTCCTCGCTGTGTGTGAACATTTTACATTAAAGCCTCAATGAAAACCTTAGTAAAGGGGATTTCTCGTGACACCGCAGCATAACATCACTGAGGTATGAAGATAAAGGTGTTTATGATCCGCCAGTAAACTGAGAGAAGAAGAATGGCTCCAACATGTTCGATGATGTGCTGCTGTTCCAGGTAAAATCAGCTTTGTACGTTTTGCAGCCAACGGTCTTATCTAATGGCTTTAATGTAAACTGTTTCCACGCTTTTGACAACTTATTTCCGCTGTATGGTTAGCGATGTTCGTCTCCACCATTTTTCAAACATTTACTCCAGAGGAGATGGCGATTGTTTTATTGGCCAGCTTCTATTTGTGAATATCTCCGAACATTAACAGGGGACCAGAGAAGACACACCTTAACAACCATCGGTTTTATATCACAGCACAGTCTATGTCAAGACGACAGCTTAAGCCACAACATGGAAACAAGCTACTCCAGTAATACCAGAACAAGCTCTGACTCACAACAGTTCATGAAAGCAGCCATGTGGGATCTTAGACTGTGGAACTGCTCAAACTGCAACTGACCAAAATGTTGGATCTGCTAGAAACTGCCCCCAGCACAAGGCTATAACAAGTGTTATACAATCAAACTTCCTCTAACCAAGGAGTATCTCAAAAATGAGGCCGTGCTTTTTCATCATCACATCTTAACAACTGTCACTTGTTGTATTCAACTGAAAACCTGGGCACCGGTCGGCCTTACAGCAGATATAAAAATCCTATTTTTTTAATTTTCAGTTAGAGTAAATTGTGATATAACATGAATCACTCTATTTAGATTTAGTTTGAGAAAGGTTTCTGATATTTCAAATGTGGAACACACTGCTGGCAAGGCAGGACAAAATGTAATCACTGTCAATGACGGTACAGAAAAGAACAAGGGTGAGGGTAAAGAGCATGTATGCTCATTGTATGGATAGAGGTTAAAAAGTAACTTCATACTAGGCAGCAGCACAGTACACATGTACACACATGCAATATCAGTACAGCAGTTCCACTGGTAAGGTGTACTGACTCACTTCCTATCTGAATCACAAAAATACATTCTAAGAGTGAAACCCTTACAGACGACAGACTACTGAGTTAAGACATACATAATGTTACATTATGATAATAGAGAATGTTGAGACAGAGACTAAAAAGAAACAGGAGACAGTGATGATGTTACCTTGTACATATCTTCATATTTCAAGAAGAGGACATTCGTGTTCATACGATGCTCCCAAAATTCCTGAACATGTTCAAACCAGGAACCATATCCCACTATGACAGAGACAGAAAAAAAAAAATACACCTAGATGAGCTTACAGTAGTGAGAAAACTGGACAAGGTGGAAGGTCACGGTGACCCAGTCCTCCAATAACCTACTTACATACTTACACTTGTCATCCATGAAACGGCGACAGAACTCCTGGAAGGTTCCCCGGTAGCTCATGGTCCTCAGAGAGCGGTGGAACTGGTAGTAGGACACCACCAGGTCTTTAGGGTTGCGAGCCATGTAGATCACCTAGAAGAAAACCCACGTACAGTAGTCACTCAGTGCTCACACAGTACTCACTCAGAATTAATGTTTAATTCAATTCAATTTTATTTGTATAGTGCCAAATCTCATAAAACACTTGTATCTCCAGGCACTTTACATATTAAGGTTGAGATCTTGAAAATCACGAGTCCTGTGAATGACTGTAGAAGAGCATTCTTGTAGAATTAGGTTACTGGAGCTGAGGGCTGGTGAGGTCATGTAAACACTGTCTATTTCGGACTTTGTTATCCTGAAGAAAGATCTCTTGATGTCATGGCTGCTTGAAACGTGCATTATTATTGGTTATGTGAGGACTCATATCAGATTCAACTTTGACTAATTCTCCTGTCTGTTTCATATATTTGGTGTGTGATATGGGCAGCAAGACACGTGTGTATGTTGCATTAAAATGAACAGTTCCATACTGAAAACAGTACTTAAAACACTACTCATCAAAGAATGTATTATTTCTGATGGTTACATTAGGGGAAACTGGCTCAGCTGTTTGTACAAGCTTCTAAGAATCAGAGCATAAACATGGATCTTCCTGCTGGAGTTTTACCCCTCTCCTTTAACATACATGTACATTAGATCTTAATAAAATCAACAGTCCGAACAACTTCGCACACGAAGAGGAAGCTGTGACGGCAAATAGCGTTGGCATGAGTGTTTTTGGCAAATACCATTAAATGCCATGATATTGTAGCTGTACTGCAAGTGAAAAGAGTTCTTATCTTTTTCTCCTAACATTTTACTTATACATTTGTTTTGGATTTTTCCAGTTACTGATTTTTTTTCCAGTAACTGTGTTGCTTTATTTAAAAAAAAGAAATGAATGAGCTATTTGTTGTTGTTTTTTTAAATTGTGTATATTTTAGTTTTTCTCTTCTTACTCCAATCATAAATTGGGCAATGGTACATCAGTATATACATCTGATAAATCATACATCTAAAAAAACAAGGACAAAAACCAATGTAAAAAAAGGCTGTGAGATTAAATGAAACAGCTGAGGCCAGTTCCGTGTGGGTGACGTCAATGTTCTGCCTGAACTAACATTATGAAATTAAATGCAATAAAACTCAGGACACAGTCTGTTAATATTTGACACCTACCTCAAAACGTTATTTAACTGTCTTAAAATGCCTAAATTAGCTTCTTCAGGCAAAGAAACATGTGTGGCTACAGTGTGGTATTGTCCAGGCTGACCTTGGCTTCTCCATGGTGCATTGCTGTCGGGAGGAATCGGTAGGGAAGGTGACTTTTTATCAGACGAGGGGACGTCAGCTCCTGTGGGAAAATAAGACAAGTCAGTGCTTTAATCTGTATTCTTCCATCTTCTTATCCATCCAGCAGAAAGTCTCTGGAGATATCAGCTGTCTCTTATCTCCTAGAAGACTATATACTCTATACCCTAACTGTACATGCATTTCTGGGAAAACAAGATAAAGCTTTTCTCTCAAGGAACATACTGGTCCTGTTTATTTCTGACCCTAAGAATCGCTCAAATTACATGGATGAACTTC
The DNA here is from genome assembly GCF_022539355.2 of Hippoglossus stenolepis. NCBI lineage: Eukaryota > Metazoa > Chordata > Actinopteri > Pleuronectiformes > Pleuronectidae > Hippoglossus > Hippoglossus stenolepis. Next base: position 949,978 of record NC_061504.1, on the reverse strand, counting down.
CATGACATCAATCATCCATATCTAGGACAATCCATGTCTACAATGGAAACAAGGCTATGAATAAATATAGATCTGCAGTGCTGATAATGTGTGTTTGAGAATTTGTTGATGTTGGCTCTGCCCCGTCTTGTACAATCGTTGCATATATCTGTATTTGTGTTCCTTGTTTTCTGTTGTAGCATGCAATGACATGCTGCAATGACATTACATGCAACCAATAATGATCACAATGCTCTGCATGTAGAGTCCCTATATATATTCAAACTAGAAAGCCACCCAGTAGTTAGCATACCTCTGCCAAGGCCCAAGAGTCCCCTTAATTCAATCAAGCTGCACCAAGTTGCAAACAGTTAAAGAAATAATTAAATTCTTCAATTGTTCCCTGGGAAATCAGTGAAAATGTCAAAAACAAATGTTAAAGAAAGCGAGAAAAGATTCCTTGACCTCCAGATCCACACCAAAATTTTAAAAATAACAGACCATTCCCTATGCATTTTACAGAGTCTTACCTCAGAGTGAATGCAGTGTGCAAAAAAGGTTGACATCTTTAAATTGATTGGCATAATCCTAGTTTGGGACAGCATGTCACCCCTGTTGTTGTTTTTACCTTGTAAGCTTCTGAGTATAGGCAATACAATTTGTTTTGCACTTATTGACTCTGCAGTGTTCGACATTTTATGTTTGAACAAATCAAGAGAGAGAGTTTAGCATGTGGCCAGACTTTAAATCAACCTTTGCTGTTCAGTCATTGTGATTGAAAGCAAGGCTAGCCTGTGTTTTTGTCAAATAGAGACAGTAACCAGCATCTTCTCATGTTGCACATTTGTCTTAATGTGTGGGTCTACTCACAACAATGCAGGCAGCAAATCGTCATCTAAAAGCTCCCAATAGCTCAGGCCTCCTGCAGTCCTGTAATAATGAAGGTACTGGTTGAATGCTAACCTGATCTCCTCTACAGTACTGTACCTGTATGATATCCAGTCCAGGTTGGGGGTACTCTAAGACCGGCAGCTGTTCATCAATGTTCATGAGGCCGATTTCATCTGGGTCTGCTCCCTGGCTTACTAAATACACAACCTCTTGAAGCAGACTGGTGCCTATGGGGAGAGAGCAGAGGACAAGGATAGAGAGGGAGTAAAGAAAGTGGATTGGATTGCTGTGCACACAGGAACTTGATAAAAACAAGACAACACAAAATAAAAAGTGACAAAAACCCTTGTTGGATATTACTGCGCTAACTTTGTTTTTTAAGTGGTCACACAGGTGCAGAGCATAGCGTGCATGTTTGTCAGTGTAGGAGGCAATAGAAATGTTGTTCGAAAATCGAAAGTCTTCAATTACAGGACTCTAACCCAAACGCAGTCAGGCTAAGCAGTCACACGACGTTGGTTATCAATTCAGTAAGTCAACCTAAGTTTTCATACTGTAGATATGAGCGTGTGCACATAAAAGGGGCGGTGTTTGCTGCAAATGACCAATCACCGACAGGAACAAATGTACTTATGGCAGAGCCGCATATTTCACAACAACGAACAAACTAAGTACAGTCACATTATCCAGACTAAAAGCAACACAGTTGTTGTTGTTGCCAAATGCAGTCAGGACAGCTGGCAGACAAATTGTCTAAATACATGTAAGTCAATGTTGTTAAAGTAGAACTGTCATCATTCGGGCAAGAGAAGATCTGACTATAATCTTGTTTCTGTTTCCATTACATCAATGCGTTATTTACAAGTATTCTCATTGTGTGTTTGACAGTTTTAGACGTATTCTTTCACAGGCAACACTGGTGGGTTCAAGCTCGCCTGGGTGCAAATAAAATGTGAGCGCATTGCTTCTACCTGTAGGGTTGGTAATGTTCGGCTCCAGCAGCTGACAGGGGTACTGTATATCATTCCCTTCAATGAGAATCCATAACTTTCATAAAGATACTAATAGGAGCAGGCAAAGGGATTTCTCCAGTCTTTGAAGACTCTTGCTCTCGAGACCCTCTAACAATCAGCGCACTGAGTTACTGTTCTGCCATGCCAATGTTCTCTGTGGTAACCCCATGACTCATTCTGGCTTGTAAACATCCTTAAGTGGACTAGTCCAATCTAATCATATAAATATTTCTTTGGAAAAACCTGAGGCTAATAAAACAACAAAATGAAGGCTTGGAGGCTGCTATCAGATTACCTCATGCCATACCAGTCACTGCCATATTATGAAGAGTGGAAGAAAATATCTGAAATTCAGTCTGATCCATACAGCTTTATTAATTAAAGATGTTATCAACCTATTAGCTCGCCAATGTCCTGTGATGTGAAAAGGTCTGACCGTTCTTACTCGGAGAAAGGAATCAAGTGGCCTCAGGCTGACCACATGCTGGCAGTGAAACCAATTAAATGATGTAAGGTTCTCAAAGCAAACTTTTATTTCACTTTAGAGACAGTTATTATTACTTTGAGCCAATGCCATTGGGCAAGAGGTTGGGTAACACCAGCATATCACAGTGCTGACTCTCAGACACAAATAACCATTCACGCTCTCATTTACAATTTAGAGTCACCAATAACCACTCCCTAATTTGCATGTCTTTGTAGGACGTAGTAAGCAAACTGGATCTAGTGTACTTCTGTCCATCTTGGAAAGGGATCCCTCACTTGTGACTCTCCCATGTGTTTCTATGTTTTTCCTCTGTTAGAGGTTTGTCTTCACTGTAGTCAAGGGTTAAGGACAGAGGATGTTGCATCGTATACAGTTAATGAAGCATTATGACGCAAATTGTTATTTGTGAATATGGGTAATATGAATAAAATGTGAGTGATTTGATTGATTGATTACATTAGAGTAGATAAACAAACCAGTATGTCCTCTCTCACACTTTAGAAACACTCTTAATACTCCTCCATGCTGCTGTGGAGAAATCCAGAGCTTTACAGAACCATCTTTCATGTACATGGGAACACGGCGATTTGAACAGTCTTTGACTATTTCTTTTGTGTTTTAACAGGGAGCATCGAATAGTTTGAGCATGTGAGCCAATGGAATCCTCACTCTGCAGCATCCCATCCATGTGATCTGCCATGTGCTTTCTTTCCTCTACAGATACACCAGACCAGAAGGAAGGACACAGGAGAGGCAGGTTGATAGAAGCATTTTTGTCTGCTTCAAGAAACAACAATGCTAATTTTGATAAATTCAGACAATCCACCTACAGCTACGGGGACATGCATCTCTTTCCACAGTAAGGTGGCCAGCAGAGGACACATTGGTCCCCATTCACAAAGGTCCTTTAAATGTCAAACATAAAGATCACTGGGATTTATGAGGTTTTCACCTTATGACCAAAAACCACAAAGATACAAAAGAGAGGCCAGTTGTGTGCTGATCCAGAAAGGAAATCAAGCTCAGATAAGGCATTCAATGTTTGTGTGATGGATCATTGCAGATCCTGCTCTGAAAAACGTATGTAAGTAATTGTTCTCTGTAACTTTGTCCAGACCTTAACAGACCTCACTGAGGAAGCAGCCTTGATATTAAGACCATTGTTCTTTGGAAATGGCTCAGACTTTATTAATTAAGGAATATGGAATTGGGTGTGTGATCATGTACAACCCTAATCCCAAACGACCCAGCAAGAGTCCCATGAATTATATTAATCTTTGGGTGCACATTGCAGTGCATGACCAGTGCCATCATTCAGAAGTACCTTTATAGCAACGCTGTATCTCCGGTGTGGAACTATCATGCAGGAATCTTTTTGCAACAGTTGCTGTTGGGTCACCTTATAAAGCTGAAATGGTAAATGAAATAACAAACTAGGTGCCTATTTACAAATTATGTTTGTGTTTACCTGATACAAAATGAAAACATCAAAGCTCTGCAGAGCTGAGTTGCAGAATGTCTGAATTTCTGTTGGCTATGTCACTACAAGCAACATCCCTGCTCATCACATTACATGTCATCCTTTGATCCATTGTTTAAATAATTACATTTTCAGTGCGTGTGGTGTAATTGCCTGATGCTCCCCATACATGCCTTTGTCCACAGTCTGCCTGGCATAACCATACTGTGGTTGTCATGGAAAGAATAGGTTGGAATTATGAGTTTGACAAATTGTCAGGCAATATCAAAAGGATTGAAAACCAGACCCCAAATTAACTGTTATTTGTGCTTCTGTACGTCATCACAATAAATCAAAGATGCAAGTCTGGTGCATTAACTTAGCAGAACATCAATAGATGACGCAACCAATGTTTGGTTAGCCTGTGGGTCACTATGCTCCAAATGAACCATGGCTGTGTACAGTGAGCACAAGGCCTCTCTGCAGGTGATGTGTCACAATCCACTCACCATTCATTCACTCACTTCCTTTATTTTGTTTATCTTATTTCAATTTACTTGTTGGCTTCTGGCACCTTCCCAGCACACTGTAAATTATACACCTACACTGTTAAGGTCACACGAGCCATTACACAGTTTTTTCTTTAAGCAGATTCACTTTGTTCGTTTGTTTGTTTTTCATAGACTTTTAAAATATCGCTAAACATTCGCTTTGTCATTCGCTTTGTGTTTTCTAATGGAAATTGAAGACGCAAGACTAATATTCTATGGCATAGTTGTATCAACATGACAGTCCGTAATGCCATCAGTAAGCTTTTCTCATGATGAAATTGACCTCTGATGATCACTGCCTGTAATTACTTGGCATTCTTCTGCGACATACAGCTGTTGCCATGCTACTGAGATGATGAGCGAACATGAAAGATGATTCCCATGATAATAATCACACATCCCGCTGCCCTCCTGTGCGCACTGACGGAGAGCTCCAGCTGCCCACTGGCGATCACATGACCAGACCCACCCAGCGCACGGCAAGGCACCGCGCAACGCTGCGCAAAGACACTGGATGTAAACATCGCTCCTGTCTTCCATCTCCGTGGTGAATGACGCCAACTTTGACCAAGCTCATTGATGCACTACAGCCAATCATGAATCGATTTACTTTGTCTAAATCGGTTTGTTGGTTTGTGAACGTGACGCGGAGGCTGGGGTGCTGCTTTGAAAGGGCCTATAAGATGTAGTTCAGCTGCAGAAGCGTCACACGGGCCTAAAGATGACTATGACCAACTCAAAGCTGTTAAATATCAAGCACGAGCCGGTTTGCAACCTTACATTATTAAAGTAAGCTGCACATTATGCACAACGGACGCCAAGACTGACGTAGGCTGTTTTGTTTATACCGTCAAACTTTTATAATCACAGGAGAAAACCCGCAGTCGCCGCTGCAGCACAGAGCAAGTACCCGAGGATAACCGTGAAGACACAACGCCCCGTGCAGAGGGAGCCACGTAGGCGTGTTTACCTGACTTTGGGTACGTGACGATCCATATGTCACTACTTCTGAGGGAGAAATTGGCGATCTCCTCCATCTTCCCCCTGCAGAAGGGCGGCAGCCGCACTCCATCAAACTCGAAGTATTTGCTCTCAAACTCAATCGGCGTGCTCGGCGTATCTGCCTCGCTTTCGGCCATCGTCCAAACGAGCCGCCAGTGCACGGAACCAAAGCGCGCACACGCAGGCGATGGGTGTTGTCGTTTAATCCAGTGGAACACAATACGGGGCCGATGAGGAGACCGATTCAAAACAGCGTCGTCGGGGTGAGGAGGCTGTTGGTGGATGCAGCACGGCAGGAGGACGGGTTGACCTACAGCCAATCACACGGGAGATAAATGATGTAATGCGCGCACACGAGGCACAGCATCAGGACCACTCTCACGGGGGCGAGGATGCTTCCCACCACATCACACAGACCTACATGCTCCAGTAAACACTATCAACACGAGCCTGCTGAATAATCCTATGATATATACTCAAGTAACATCATGGTGCTATTATAATTTATACTCTAGGCCTAGATTTATATGATTGTCTCTATAATACTGAGTTAATAGAACCAATTAGCATCATGCTGGTATGTTACCACTACATTTATCATAGGATTGTACAGTACAGTACTATTTCAGAATCCTAGTATTTGTATGATGACTACATCTGCCTTTTAGATCCATTAATACCCAGTGAATGATGAGTTTACTGTATACAATAGTAAGGTATATCATTTGTATCAATAATGTAGGCTATTACTTTTCATTTAGGCTATTGATACATGATTGATGGAAACATTAAAGACTGTTCTAACAAGTCAATTAAAGTCTAATGAGTGTAAGGTTTGAGTGTTTTAGCATGCCCGTCTTGTGTACATTGTTACCACAGTTACTGTTGATCCTTCTGGAAAAGTATTTGGCCCTTCTATATTTATATGTTCTTATCATGTCTTCCTACCAAATATTTATACTGTATATTTATTTTTAAATACACAATATATTGCTAAATATATTGTGTATTGTGTGTGTGTGTGAACTATGTGTTGTGAGAACTATGTGTTGTGAGAACTATGTGTTGTGAGAACTATGTGTGTGAACTGAGTGAATATTAAAATCCCAGGAGATAAGACACAGACACATGCTGAAGATCTTCTTCGAGGTCTTGGTGTGGGGAGATGAGCACCGTCTCAGATTTGTGGCCCTGATGTCATCTTGGCAGTTTCACAAGCAGAAATAGTATGCATAAGCAGAGATAATATTTAGTGTGGTATAATGGTAAAATTTACCATTAAAATAACCATATCTGACAAAAAGGTTTTTGGTGAGCATCCATTAATCCAACCCTGGTCTGTTTTCTTTACCATCGACTGGATAAACATGCTGGTTTTTAAAAACCATGCATCCCCACAGTCATAATCAGTGGCTTTAAAGGGGACATATCATGCAAATTCCACTTTGTTAGTGCTTCTACAGGTTAATGTGGGTATCTGGCATGTCTACCAACCCAAAAACTCTGGGGAAAAAACACTCGCGCGTTTTGTTATGGTTCCTCTAAGTCAGAAACGTCATGCTTGAGTGACTCGATTGAGCTTCCTGGGTTTTGTGTCGTAACAAGGTACTGGAAGTCTCCCTACATGGCCTTGTTGTACCCGTTGAATGTCGGGGTTCGGGGGTAAATGATGGTCTTCATAGCCCCCCTCTCTCTCTCTGTCTGTCTGCTTGTGTGCTTGTAGTGGATGGGCAGAGGGGGACATTTAATTATGTGATTGGGAAAATTAAAACTCCAGGACAACAGAAGGGGAATACAAAGTATGGGATGCATATTTGATCATTTATATCATATAAAATATGTAATTTATATCGTTTCAAATCATGGGGGGAGAGGGGGGAGGGGGGAGCTGGCTCACTAGCATTTAAAGGAACAGGCACTCAAAACAGGTCACTCTGTGGAGGGCTGTTTTAGACAGGGTAAAAAGGGTGCTGTTTTAAATGATCCTTGTGGTATTTTGACCAAAGTATGTTACAGACATTTCATTAAGACCCCAAGGAACCATATCAACTTGTGGTAAAATGGGCATGCTATGTCCCCTTTAAGCAGCTTCATGCTGTGACTCATGTGAGCAGAGTGCAGATTATGGTCATGTAGGCTATTCATCTTCAAGTATACCCAACAAGCTCATGATGTTTGATCAACCCACAACCTCGCCACCGGAAAGTATCAATCATAGACAGTGAATAAAAGAGCCTAGTTTGTAAAACATCCTTAGGTCACAAAACACCATAAGTGTATGTACAGTATGTAAGATAACGGTTCATTTTCAAATATTACTTTTCTTAGACTTCAGCAATATGTCATTGGCTTTGTGTTTTCTAATGGAAATTGAAGAGACGCAAGACTAATATTCTGTGACGTAGTTGTATCAAAATATAAGCACATTCTCACATGGGGGGGTTGTGAAAGTTCTGACTGCTCCTGAACGCACCAGCAGAGGCTCCCCCCTCCCACTGTTCCTCTGTAAACCGAGTCCGTGTGTTTCAGTTCCGTAGACAGTATATAAACAGGGTCAGGACACACCGTGCTCAGACACTGCTCCGCGGCCGGGGCATGACCCGCCATGTTTCAATCAATCAATCAATCAAATTTATTTGTATAGCCCATATTCACAAATCACAATTTGTCTCACAGGGCTTTAACAAGGTGTGACATCCTCTGTCCTTAACCCTCAACAAGAGTAAGGAAAAACTACTAAAACCCTTTTAACAGGGTAAAAAGAAGGTAGAAACCTCAGAGAGAGCCACATGTGAGGGATCCCTCTCCCAGGACGGACACAAGTGCAATAGATGCCACGTGTAAAGGAGAACATGTTCGACTTAGACAGCGGCTGGAACCTGTCTTTTGCGGGCTGCGGCTTCCTGGGGATTTACCACATCGGAGTCGCCAGCTGCTTGCTGGAGAGAGCGCCCTACCTCATCGAAGGGGCGACCCGGCTGTACGGAGCCTCTGCCGGTGCGCTCACCGCCTCGGTGCTCGCCAGCCAGGCGTCCATAAGTAAGACACACCGCTGGGACTCGACAGCCTGGAGCTTTACGCCCTGGAAGCTGGAAGTTGTATTAATTGTATTATTGTTGTTGTTGTTGTTGTTGTTATTGCTGGTGGTGTTGGTGTTATAGCTTGTGTTTAGTGGCATCAGAAGTAAGTGAAAGTGTCCCGAGACATTGATATGTTTCTCCATCAGCTGCTTCAGAATAACAGGTTGAATTAGCCTTATATTCTAATTGAATTCTAACATGTATTGTGTGGTGTCCTAGGGGAAGACTCAGAAAGGCGTGACGAAATAATATTTATTATGATTATTAAGAATGTAAATCAGGGAAAGCACTGCCAAATAGTTGTGTTGTCCTCAGGGGACAGTAGCAATTTCTAAATGGGGCAATGAGACTTAATCCTAAGAATTACCAGCATTTCTCAGACAAACTGTCTTGAACCTTCCTCCACTGTCACCTCAAACCCACTGAACCTTTTCAGGGAGTCACTTGACTGGGATATCACATTGTCAAAGCATGCTGAGATAATGGCTCATCGGGTTGCTAGATAATAGCAGCTCGCGTGTAGGCTGTCATTAATGCAAATGAGGGACGTAACAAATAATAATACAGATTTTCTGATAATTATCCACTTTCTTTAAAGGTTCAACTTTTCACCCATGTTTCACATTTTCATCTCCACCGACCTCAGTGGCCACTTCTCATCAACACTGTCCAAATTCCACTAAACACACTTAGTAGCACCTTTCCTACTATGATTATTTAAAAAAAATATGGTAATAGATATGTTCAGTATGGGTTCAGATCTAAAACATTGGCATGGTACCACTAGATCGTTAGAGAACCCAGGTCTTTGTTGGTCATTGGCTCCTGGTAACTAAAGTGAATATTGATCCAGTTGCAGGTTGTCATTTGAAGCTGTGTGTTTTTGTTTGCAGTTCAAAGAAGGCATGTTGCTCCCCCTTTACCTTTAATGTCTGTTCTGTTTCCTAGCTAAATGCTGTCAGGATGTGATTGAAGTAGCGAAGGAGGCCAGGAAGAGGAACCTGGGTCCCCTCCACCCAACCTTCAACCTGGTCAAGGTGATAAAGTCAGGCCTGACTCGGGACCTACCCGCTGACGCTCATGTCCGGGCCTCGGGGCGGCTGTGTGTTTCGCTGACCAGAGTGTCTGACGGAGAAAACGTGGTGATATCAGAGTTTAGCTCCAAAGAGGAACTCATTCAGGTACGGGTTGGGGTTTATCTTATAAATCTGGAGAAGCCTTTAGGGTCTTAGAGTGTTGCAAGCCTCAAGAAAGAGATTTGTTCTGGTTCCAAACTGCACTCTGTCCACAGGCACTGATTTGTAGCTGTTTCATCCCCATCTACTGTGGGCTGATTCCTCCGTCTTACAGAGGAGTGGTAGGTGTCTGCTTTTTTTATACCATCTTAACATTGAGCTTTGTTTCCACGAGGGTCACTTATGTGTGAAATACATTGTGAAAAACTGTACATGTTTCATTACACGTGTTAGAAAACATTTATTGTATCAGTGGCAAAGAAAGATCGACATGTACAAGCCATATGTCAGAGGAAACTCTTCATGAGTCTAGATGGGCAAATTCTGTCATAAAAGATCATTTGATTTGCCTTTTGGTTGTAGCTGTGGTGAAAACCCTCCCTGTTATGTGACCGTATTCCAGTCAAATCCGAAAACAGGAGGCGACTGCACCGAATGCAACATGGATAATGCAGGTCAAGGTGCAGGATTGCCATGAGATCATTTTGTTCTCCATGACAGTTAACCATAATAAGTCACTTGTATGCTAAGGAAAAGAACTGTGTTAATCACTTTAGCTGCAGCACCAAGATACTGATATCAGTGTTGCCTTCACTTTAACTTATCAGCTGCTGTTGGACTTTTGACAGGGATTTCCACACCTTCTATCTTCTGTTACCAAATCACTCAGGTTGGATTCAGATCCAGTGATATCATAATTACAAAATACAAAGGTCACGTTATCAAGCAGATTACATGAACTATTATAAAAGGACACAGAATAATCACTTTAGCTTAAAAATGAACAGTGAATGAACATATCTGCTGATGCTGTTACTCGGCATGTAGGCACTAACCTTACAGTTCAGCAGAAATCAATGTGCAAAAAGTTGAAATGTTATTTGAATTGCGTCCACTGATAGCAGCTGAATTCAGAAGTCCAGCTGAAAGCAGTTCAAATGTCAAAGTAACAACATACCAAAGTCCTTATCCTAATGACATGAATGTTATGAAATGTATGTATTAATTCTTAGTTTCCAAATTCAAAATGCAACAATAAATGGATGTTGCAATTCAAAGTGTGTATGTGATGATATATATATATATATATATATATATATATATATAGCAGGTCACACAGTGAGTCCAACAATCTACCGCTACATTCAGTGGAAGTGTTTACATGTTACAGAGCTGTCTGTACAGTCTGTCTGTACAGTATGTCTGTACATTCTGTCTGTGGATTCTGTACATTGTGTACTTTCTGCTGCCCAGATACAAGACTCATAACCCTAGATAGTGTGTCTCACTGACTTTGTGCATTAACTTGAGCCGTGACACCTTGTGGACAAATATTCTTGAGGAGACCAGACCAATGTGAAGTCAAATATCGATTTTTAAGAATTTGTTAGTGATTGTTTAACTTTAGATATTTCAGAAAGCTTTTATGGATCTGTATAGTTCGCTCATACTTTTCTAGAAAGCAACTGAAATTAAATTGTAAATTAAACTGGTAATTTGGTAGTTACAAGGAAAATGGACACAGTGTTTAAATGGTATACTTTAAATATATTGATACAGGGTGTTTTAGTCCGAACATACCTGTACATTGTTATAATAATAATAATAATAATAATAATGATCATAAACATTATTTATTATTATAAATAATGACAGTCAATTATACAATTCAATTAATATGGTGAATAACGTTTCTAAGAATATATTAATATGTGCTTTTCGGTCCCTCCAGGATGTTGTGATGTTACAATCACAACAGTTAACACAAATACAAACAACCTTAAAATGTTGTCCTATCAGCTCAACCTTTTATGCACGTTTGACCAAACATTGCTATCTCCCGTGAGTTTCACCAATCATAGCATTGAAGAGCCTCCTCTAATAACGGCACCCATTATCATTTGCAGCAGTCATTTGTTGGTGGTAAAGGAGATCCTCTAAATCCTCCCCTCACGTTAATCATAGATTCACTCTCCTCCATGTTCGCTCTTCATTGCTACAGCTGGACATACTTGAAACTAGGACCATGCAAGTCTCTCTGGTTATCATGTCCCTGTTTCTAAGATAACTCTGGTTTTTATTTGGCATTTCTTTGTTGCCATTTCTTTTTAATTATCCTTAGACATATGGTATGTGTCAAGCGGACAAATCCATGATAGGCTATCTACAGGTAAACGATATACTGTGTATCAAAGGGCTTTACAGACCTAGAGAGCAAGGAGGATCCCTCTCTTAGGATGGCGGGATTAGCCTTGGGGGGGGGGAAATGTGCCGAAAATATAACAATAATATCACAGCGTGATTCAAATTGACCAAATGTTAATTAAATTAATTACATTTGACAGAAAGATGTACAGTGTATGCATAAGTACACATTTACACATATAAACGTTTATACACAGTAGTTTATATACACCACTGTGATAAGTGAATCATCCTCACTGATCTGGGCCTGCATTTTCTAAAACTTTCAGGCTAAATGTTCTCTTGTGAAATGGAACCGAGTGTTGTGTGACTCATGTTTACAAAGACGTCTCATATCAGAGGAGCTGCAGGACAAAGATGCAATGGTTCAAAAATATGTGACCAAAATGTGTGGATACAAGTATGGCTCTGTGTAGAGCCTGGGTCAATTAACACAGTACAACAGTGAATAACAGTATCCAGTGTGTGTTCGGGACCGGATCCGGATTCAGGAACATTTTTTTTCACCTTCTGTAACATTGGAAGATGGAGTGTTTTCCCAAATTTTCACCTCTTTCCCAAGGATTAATTCATCAATCTGGACAAAATAAGACACATTTAGTGAGTGTGTGAAATTTTGTGAAGCTTGATTAAATTCAAGGGGACTGTTCGGCTTGGCCGAGTTGGATGTTCTACTAAGTGCCAGTGGAGCCTATACAGTACCTCTATACCAACCGAGTGTCTCTTTACCCTTTTCGGTGTCTGTAGCGGTATGTGGATGGTGGGATCAGCGACAACCTGCCACAGTCGGAGCTGAAAAACACCATCACCATCTCTCCATTTTCTGGCGAGTGCGATATCTGTCCCAAAGACGGCTCCACCAGCTTCCACGAGCTTCGCTTCACCAACACCAGCATCCAAATGAATTTGGGCAACATGTACCGTCTCAGCAGAGCTCTGTTTCCACCAGAACCCAAGGTAGGTTGCACACAAGCACCAGGGTTGTTCTTTGTTAATTCTCACATATCACAGGGGTACACGTCAAGGCATGAAGCTGCATAAAACCATCAACAACGCCTGTCCGATGTGGCATGGCTGTTTTAGTTTCACTACTCTTAATCTCCCTCCACTCCATTTAGCCATGACACAGAGTAATATACCTATATTTAAAAATAAAACAAATAACAAATAATATAAAGTTTAGCTTCACTTTAAATTGCACTTACATTGCACGGTAAGTCGCTTTGGATAAAAGCGTCAGCTCAATGATATGGAATGGAATACCTCCTGCCTCTAATTCACCTGCTGCTGCGGTCCCTCTGGTTCCTGTGATGACTATTTAATTACCTTTAAAAGGATCTGACCTTTGACCTTGTTGGGGTAGAGCTCTGTGGTGTGTTGTTGTCGCTACTCACCGCTCCTGTCACATGTACATGTGTGGTATGCTGTCGGGAGCCTATGATTGTGTAATGGAGGTCACAGATCTCTAAAGGGGGCATTTCTGTTCTAACCACATTCATAGAGGGAGGAATTACCATGCATGAGGGACTTCTCACAAGAAAACACACACACACACTTGGCAGATGCAACACTGAAGTGCATAGCAACACAGGATTATTAAGAATTTTGACCCATGACTCATGTGGTGTGAACACTGTAGCCCTGTGTGTGTGTGTGTGTTTAAATCTTCCATAAATCTGAGCTGAAATGCAGTATATTTCTTTGTTTTCTAAATTATTTTCCTTTTAACATACTGTATTTGTTCAGTATATTGTAAAAATTATGACAGCTACATAAAAAGCAACTAAAAGGCTCAGTGTGTAAGATTTAGGTGAAAGGGATCTATTGAAAGAAACTGAATATAAAAATATCCTGGTGATGTTTTCACTAGTGTGTGTGTGTGTGTCATCTAAACTGTACACATTGTTGTTCTCCTTACCCTAGAATGGGCCTTTATGTTTAAATACGTTATATTTACATCAGTAGGGGGCCCTCTCTACGGAGGTCGCCATTTTTCTTTACACTAGTCCAGACTGGACAAACTAAACATCTTTTGAGTTTTGATGACAACTGAGGGCTACCACAGGTTCTCTGTCATGTTTGGAAGGGGAGGGGGAGGAGAGGGTGTTCAGCTGCAACATGCAACTCCACCACTAGTAAAACTTGAAGTAAATATATCAGTGTTTTTTTAACTTCATTTCATTATTTGAGTCAGAGCCGAGACAATTGGCACATAGCATGAAAAGAAATAGTATCGGCATATATCTCCTTATTAAACCATAAATTGTTATTTGTGGTTTAATGGGGTTTTAATATGTCATATAATATTTGTTTCCGTTATTGCTTTTTTTACACAGCAAATTAAATGGAAAATCGTAGATGATTCTTGTCGTGGATTAGTGACATGAACCTAATTGACTGTATTTATATAGTGTTTTTCTAGTCTTTTCAACCACTCACATTTATACAAACATTCTTACAGCGCTTCTATTCACAGACTTTTTTCTATCACACACTATTCATACACTGCTGGTACAGCCGTCAGGGGCAATTTGGGGGTTCAGTGTCTTGGCCAAGGACCACCGACCTTCTGGTTATTGGATTGCCTGTTCTCCCTCCTCAGCCACAGCCCTGGAAGTCAATAAAGTGAAGACTAATCTTCGCTTTTCTTCTATTAATAAGATGGGGTTTCTTCCTCTCAACAGGTGTTGGCTGAGATGTGTCAAAGTGGTTATAAGGATGCTCTACGCTTCCTTGAAGAGAACAGTGAGTACTTTGCTAATGTGTTGCTATGACTCTTAAATAACCATGACAGTCATCTTAACCTTTGGACTGTGTCACCCATGGCATGTTTTGTGGTACCAGACCTGCTGATGTTAGAGCGTCCGACCCTTGGACTCACCCCGCCAGAGAGCACCTCCGACTGCTGCTGCAAGCACACTGAAACAACCAAAGAGCGGGTGCTGCGGAGGCTCCACCTCCGGCGTAAACAGCACTGGTGGTTGGATGAGGAGATCATTCTGCCTACACACATTAAGAAAGGTGCCTTGTAATCTCACACTCAACCGGCTTTTGTGTTGATGAAGTTATGTTTGAAATTATTGCAGTTCATAGTAACTTTTGAATTCAATTCAATTCAATTGAAGATAACAAACCACGTCAAGCCTCTTAAATTGGTGTGTAAATAATGGCTCCAACATTCTGTATGTTTTACTGGTGCGGTTGTCTTCATTCTTCAGTGTTCTGCGAGGCCTGCCAAGAGAAGCCTGGTCTGTTTGCCAAGGTGTCGGAGATGCTGCCAGTGAGAGTGGCCTCCTACATGCTAATGCCATGCACACTTCCTGTACAGTCAGCCTACTCAGTGGCACAGAGGTGAGGTGTCGCTCTCATCAATGACAGTAATCTCAGCTTTCAGAAAAAGAGTTAAAACTCATTTCCACTCATCTTTTAACCAGAGTCACACCCAGGGCTAAGTTGCTTTTGTTTATGATGGGCGTTCTGCTCTGCTGCAGGCTTGTGGAGTGGATCCCAGAGGTGCCGGCTGATGTGGGCTGGCTGTTTGGCGTGGCTGCTGATGTGTACCGGCAGGCCCGGAAAGGAGGACCAGCCCACTCCATCAGGTGATAAATGAACTTCCAGACAGTGTCATTTTCAAACACAGTGCTAGAGCAGTGATCCTCAGCTGACAAACTGAATGAAATGATATCAATATCTGTTTTTTGTTTTTCTACCTACTACTACCATACATTGATTCACCGCCACAATATCAACAATTATGTAGATTTTTTATTTTGTATTGCTTCAGCTGGGTTGTTGAGCTGTGCACAGTGCATTGATTCACTTAACCCCTACTTGCCTCTTTCTCTCCATGCCTTATCTGCCCCCCCTCTCTGACCGAAACATGGTCACGTGCAGGAGAAGGGATTGTTGTTGCTTTTCCCCACACGAGGAAACAGCTGACGTTGCTGTTAGTCGATACCCACTGCCCGTCCACATGGATAGTGTTCATTTTAATTCATTGTGACTGTGAATGTTCGCTCCTCTGTCCAGATGACTATTTCTTAAGAGGCACAAAGACAGTCTGCACCAGAGGTTTTAGCAATATACAGAAGTAAGGAACTGAAGAAAACACGTGGAACAGTGCAACCAGTTATCATATCAATTTCTTTGGCATGTTTTTAGGCTTCAGCCAGTGCTGCTGTGGGTCAGAAAGGGTTAATTGAAGCTTATAAGGAGATGTGGGGGAGTAGGAGGGGCAGCAGACACAGATGCTCTGTGTGTTATTAGAAATGATTTACACAGCTCAAATATGCCCTTTTGTTCTGCGGGTCATCACACACCACCTGGTGCAGGAGTCACTCCCTCACTGTGCTGAACAGCAGGAGCTCGAGAGGTGAAACTGAAACAAAGAGAAAGGAATACAGCATAACTGGTCAAGTTAATTATTATTCAGGACTACACTCAATTATGATAATAAAGAATAATAACTGATTGTAACCATCACTCCTCAGTTAACTGCCTACTTGGTGGCCTACGTATCTATTTATCATCATGGTTTTCTTATATTTTTCTGGAGCCCTCTAACACTGATAAAGGCTTATCAAAAGAACTCTGAATGAGACTCCGACCCCCACAGTGTCTGCTTAGACAAACGTAATTAATGACCCATGTGCTAGACTCAATATATCCGGTCTTTGGAAAGAGCCAATGTGGAACAGTACAAACAAACATTTCACAAAAGGTATATACTTCCCATTAACCCAACCCAAGCTGACACACACAGGCACAAACACATATTGAACCGCAAAAAGCAAATTAAGAAGATTGGGTAAGATAATGTTTGGAACACTGTGTAAAACATATGAAGGTTTAAGGCAGCATTTGTCAAAAGATAGAATAACTCTGCTGTGCTATGTGAACTGTGTTTTGCACAGATATAGAAGATAATTTATGTTACCAAAGGCCAAGTCGCAAATGTCATCTGAACAATTTGTTCTTGTTCCCACACAGTTGTAATTGTTGTAATAGGAAAAACAATGTTAGAGATGAAAGGAAATAGAACAGACATCGAATCTTTCAGGGTAGGATTTCCAGACAGAAATGTGACTGGGGTAATGTGGTGGTTTCTCTGGGAATTGGGGCATAAGTCATTGCACTAAAGACTGGCTTGTAACTACTTGACAATAACATCACAATAAATATATGAACTCTGGGTTGCACCAGTTTTTTCAGATCCTATTCCCATATTTAAAGCAAGTGAGTAACAACTGGGTTTACCTCTGGTTTGTCAGAGCCAGGGTTAAGTACTGAGATTAGGAAAGCACTCTCTAAATGTAGTCAAGTCACTTTGATGTTACAATCTTAACATGTATAATCGACTTCACAGTGAGCCGTGTCTGAGGAAATGCTCGAGTGTGCCACCTCTACCTGCAGAGCACGACAAACCTATGCAAAGAGACAAGCTGCCGGCTCTTTCCTCATTAGACCTCCATGGCAACTACTGGGAAATCCACGAATCTACATCCTCATCCTCATCCTCATCCTCATCCTCATCCTCATCCTCCAACAACCACCATCATCCTCACATCACCCCCACCTCTCCGAAACAAGTGTGCTTCTTCGTCAGCTCACAGGATGAATCCAACAACCACGCACAGCAGTAAAAGACTCTTTTTATAGTTATGTGATTGGATTTCCATTCTGTGAGGAGCTGGAGGACTAATGATCAATATTGTGTGAATGTTTTGAAGGAGACACACATTTGTCACATTGTCTCTGAACACTCCCAGAAGTACAAAGTGTATTATATTTTAGTGAGCCCTGTGGAAGACAACATTACAATTCCCTCTGGATAATGGTTGTGTTTACCAGTTGTGTTGGTGGGCCTGACTTATAACACTGAAAATACGATTTGCTTTCATCTACTCCACCCCCCCATGTGAAGATGGTGCAGTAGAAACTCTTTGACAGTCAGATGATCAGAACAGAGCAGGTCCTGAACACTGACTGGTTAAACATTCTGAGTTTCTTTGTTGTTTTATTTAAAAGTAAAATAAAATGAAAGATAACTGTCACAGTCTAATTTTGAAGAGTTTTTAACTGATAACTGATCTTTTGTGCTTTGCAGTCACATTGAGCCGAATTTGGAAAGTGTTGCCCCCCTGTCCATAACACATATCATGGCTTGTCAAAGTCTTTTTGTTTAAAATGTAAAATCATTTTTGAATCATGTTCATTTTTACAGTAGTGGGATATTTCCAGGTGCCATGTGATGGCTTTTAGTGGCGATGACGCTGCTTCTGGCAGCCACACAGGAGGTCTGCAGGCCACATTTCTAAACATCAGTATTCCCTCCCAGTTTTGAACAAATTCTGTCTATATAATTATACATTTTCCTATCAATCTGACCAGCTTAATTTTTAGACAGTATTCACTTGTTCGCTTGCTGAGCATGTTTAGATTCTGGTCAGCTAACCAGTACTTTACATTACAGGTACCTTCATGGTCAGTTTTACCTCCAGTAAAGTGACTTGGAAATTGTTGGCTTATTTAACCTGACCTATCAGACTAATGTTACAGGGTCTCACATTTCACTCTGACTGTAGCCACATCCATTGGCTGCAACCATGTGCGAATGGGCCATCAGAACTGGTGGAAGGATGAATTCAGCCAAATAGAGAGAGGTCCTTCAAGAAAAGCTGCTCAAGAGTCCACACAAACTGAAAAGGATTTTAACCAAAGCAAATCAATTTGTAATATGAGTCAATAAAAGTGGCCATAAAAAAATAAATTGTACACAACCAGTGAGTCTTTTACAATAAACCATATCCTCATAATGTTTACTTCGGTAAGGACTGTTGGAGAGGTGGGGATTTTATTTTGTTAATGTTTATGGTTGTTTTTTTTTTATATTGTGTTACACAGTATGTATAAATTGTATACAGTTTCAATATATTTGTTCATTTCAATCTAGAAAATATTTGGAAAATGTTTGCATACAGTGCAGGAGGAAGTCCTATGTCTGAATTAAAATATGAACATTATAGCAACTTAGCTTACTAAGCTACGGACTTTCAGTGGAACTAAATCTGTAATGTGGCAACATCCCATTGTGGGGATGCTAATAGGTAATGTGCAAAATCACAAATTATTTCAATGGCTTTACACTCTGTAAAACACACAACAGCCTCTATGCTTGAAGAGAATGTAAAATGTCACTATAGTTTGCTCCCACAGCAACAAAAATGTTCTTCTGCCCCCCGTCTCACTGTCTCACTGTCTCACTGTCTCACTGCTGCTGTTGTAGACAAAATGAAAAACTAAAAAGTTTTCAGAATTACAGCAAAATCAACAGTTACCTGTACTGCTACAAAGCGAGGTTACAAAAATAAACAGAAAATGACAAAATAAAGTGCAAAGTAAACTAACTGACTAGTGATGAGTGTTTATTAGTTAAAGTGAGAGCAGGTCAGAGTGGAGGGAGGACACAGGAACTCCAGCTCGGTACAAACCAAACTTCTGCTCATTGAGCAGCTGTGGACCAGAGAGGAACTCACTGTTTCCACTGTTTGTTTCCACTGTTCTTCAACAAAGTCACTTACCGGCTGCTTCGCGTGAACACCCCGTCTGGGAGCGCGCACACACAGACACGCACACACATTTTCTCTCGCTCCTGGTATTTCAACTGATGGCCTATACTTTGACTAAAAAAAAAAAACATGGAGCGTGAGAGAAAGACATGCAAATAAAAATGTCTTGTATTTAGATTTTTGTATTTTAAAACGAAAAAATCTAATTTATTTCATGGATTTAACCCTGACCCTGGACTAGAACATTTTTCATCTACAGTAGTTTCGAGGGACCTTCAGGGGAATGTTGCTGATTTCCCTGCTCACCCAGAGTTAGAATAATCATTTGAAGAAGAATAAAACAATAATCAATGTCTTCTTGCAGCGCAGGTATGGAGTTAGTACGATGTGCGCTCAGGGTTCGGTCTGAAGTCTTGTCAAATATAATGTTAGGCGTCTTTGCCCGATTGTTGAGTGTCATTACGAAGATACAAATACTAGGCAAGTGAACTACAGTGAACTGTAGTGGGTTGAGCGGAGGGGAGCGTCTGTGGAGCGTCTGTGGAGCGTCTGTGGAGCAGAGAGTCACAGGAGGACGAGTGCATCTGTTGGGTGAGGTGATGCTTTGCGCATGCGCATTGGCTGACCCAACATCATCACTCCAGAAGAAGATGGCGGAGAACGGGAAAGAAGAGCTGGTGATCACTGACGCTGACTCAGAGCCACTGGCCGGAGGAAGGAGCTTACACGTCGTGGTAGGACGATCGCTTCATCTCCTCGAGTGACTCGTAAAACTGCTCGTGTGTGTGGTCTCCCATTGCACCTGTATCCAGTTGTGGTGTTGTGTTCAACGTTGTCTCACTGAAAACATATTTACTGGACATCATTTCGGATTATTGTTCGACATTTAATTAGTTGTGTTTTAGAATTGACCCTGTCGTTTCATATCCCGTTTCAATGGCGTGTACATGATAACATTCGCTTGTCAAACTGTTTCCTGACATGCCCTCCAGAGGATGACTGGAGAATTGCTTCATAAGAAAAATTGAACCAGTGAATGAGTAGGTAGTGGAGCAGTGATCCAGATGTGTGTCTGTCACTGATGTGTTCAGGTAGTGGAGCAGTGATCCAGATGTGTGTCTGTCACTGATGTGTTCAGGTAGTGGAGCAGTGATCCAGATGTGTGTCTGTCACTGATCTGTTCAGGTAGTGGAGCAGTGATCCAGATGTGTGTCTATCACTGATCTGTTCAGGTAGTTTAGCAGTGATCCAGATGTGTGTCTGTCATTGATGTGTTCAGGTAGTGGAGCAGTGATCCAGATGTGTGTCTGTTACTGATGTGTTCAGGGGAAAGAGCAGTGATCCAGATGTGTGTCTCACTGATGTATAAAGGTATCGGAGCAGTGATACAGATGTGTGTCTGTCACTGATGTGTTCAGGAGAAGCAGCAGTGATCCAGATGTGTGTCTGTCACTGATGTGTTCAGATGAAGGAGCAGTGATCCAGATGTGTGTCTGTCACTGATGTGTTCAGGAGAAGCAGCAGTGATCCAGATGTGTGTCTGTCGCTGATGTGTTCAGGAGAAGCAGCAGTGATCCAGATGTGTGTCTGTCACTGATGTGTTCAGATGAAGGAGCAGTGATCCAGATGTGTGTCTGTCACTGATGTGTTCAGGAGAAGCAGCAGTGATCCAGATGTGTGTCTGTCGCTGATGTGTTCAGATGAAGGAGCAGTGATCCAGATGTGTGTCCGTCACTGATGTGTTCAGATGAAGGAGCAGTGATCCAGATGTGTGTCTGTCACTGATGTGTTCAGGAGAAGCAGCAGTGATCCAGATGTGTGTCTGTCGCTGATGTGTTCAGATGAAGGAGCAGTGATCCAGATGTGTGTCCGTCACTGATGTGTTCAGATGAAGGAGCAGTGATCCAGATGTGTGTCTGTCACTGATGTGTTCAGGAGAAGCAGCAGTGATCCAGATGTGTGTCTGTCACTGATCTGTTCAGGAGAAGCAGCAGTGATCCAGATGTGTGTCCGTCACTGATGTGTTCAGATGAAGGAGCAGTGATCCAGATGTGTGTCTGTTACTGATGTATAAAGGTGGCGGAGCAGGGCTGCAGTCTGCTGCGCAGGATGGAGATCTGTGTTGCTGAGGCTGAGAAGAGGAGCGGCAAAAATGCCGTGAACATGCAGGAGATGTTCACCGTGTACCTCATCGAAACAAGGTGAGCACAGCAGGATCTTCATCAGCCACTGTACAGGGAGAGATGCTTTGATGTGTATTCATGTGTACCTCCTCTTGTTTTGGCTCTGTGTTGCATGTATTTAGATCTGTCTTATGTCTGTATGGGCTCGGCATGTGGCCTGTAGATAACAACAACAACAACATTTTTCAGGCGGTATCTTGATGCACAGTCTATATCTCGATATATCTCAAAATCTCCCCTGAATGCTTTGATGCATATAATCCCACTCGTGTTATGATGATTTCCGTCCTTCGCCACACATCACTAGGATTAGCAGGAAACAACATTGTTACTCTATGTATCTGTGGTGGCAACTTCTGTGAATCAAGCACAAAGTCAAACCGTTCTTACTGTAAATTTAATCCAGCATCTGCAGATGGACTCACAGTACACATCACCTTAATGACATGTACAAATGAGTAAAGACAGAGGAGAAATCTGTGTTCTTATAACCCACAGCCCCCTCCCATTGGGTATGTAAAGGTATTTATTACCCTCCTGACGTCTTATCAGGGTGGGAGACATCCCGCCTTCACGTCTCTGTGAGTGTTATATTGTGTGACCTGGGATTTGTTGCATCCCCACATGAGTAGATCGTAGATATCACACACCCTTGTCGCTAGAAAAACAACTTGACCAAATTACTCTGTGGTTTCAATCTTTCTAGGCCAATGGATGCAGTCGCTGAAGGTCGTAATCCAGCCCCCGACTCTCTGTGGAGGAGATACAGTGAATTTGAGCTGCTGCGGAGCTACTTAATCGTTACCTATCCATACATTGTGATACCTCCTCTGCCTGAGAAGAGGGTGAGTTCATTGTCTTTCTAAACCCTGTTCAGTGATTCTAGAAATGTCAAATATACATGCTCTCCTCTACACTTCTTTCAGCTGTGTCATTGGACACAGAGCAATGGAAAAGTGAGCAACAACATGGCCGGCTGGAACCTTCACTAAGACCTCTCTCAAAATGACCAAGTTATAACACTGACCCCGTTCAGACCTGATATTAACATTGGTCCTGAGCGCAAATGCGTCCGAAGTGCGTCCTGAGATCCGATGACTCAAACCATAATCGGAGGTGATCTGGGATGCGTGTCGGCCACATTGTTTTCGCTGTCTGTACTTTTTTTTCGGTACTTTACTCACAATGTATAACAAAAGATAAGGAAACCACTTATACCCGGGCCACATTCCTCACTATAAACGGTTGCTTACTTACGGCTGCTTACTTAGTCCCGAACTTGAAGGAAAGGTAACGGTGCCACACACACACACACACTGACTCCGCTGCTCACTTCTCTCTCTCTCTCCCTCTCCCTCTCTCTCTCTCTCTCTCTCTCTCTCTCTCTCTCTCTCTCTCTTTCTCTCTCTCTCTCTCTCTCTCTCTCTCTCTCTCTCTCTCTCTCTCTCTCTCTCTCTCTCACAGACTCAGCTGACGTCTCTGATCCGCTACAGTTTAAATGTCCATTTGTTTGAAATGACCCGACAATATCAACACTGATCACCGCATAATGATCGATACTTTTCTTAAATGAGTCAAATCTTCCTTCATAGCTGCGCATTCATTCATAATTCAGCTCGTCTCTCGCGCTGACACACACTCACACA
This sequence comes from Hippoglossus stenolepis, assembly GCF_022539355.2. Classification (NCBI taxonomy): domain Eukaryota; kingdom Metazoa; phylum Chordata; class Actinopteri; order Pleuronectiformes; family Pleuronectidae; genus Hippoglossus; species Hippoglossus stenolepis. Next base: position 926,679 of record NC_061504.1, on the reverse strand, counting down.
CACAAACAGTGTAATCGGACACCTGTGTAAAACTCCGACTGGGTGAAAACAACAGAATTTGTAAACTTCGTTAAAGTATGGAGATGGCAGGGCGCGCTCGGTTTGGCCTGATATATATGTATACATATATACTTTGTTGTCTTGCATACAGGCAGAGTTTGTGTGGCACAAGCTGACTGCAGACAACATGGACCCAGACTTTGTGGAGCGCCGCAGGGTTGGGCTGGAGAACTTCCTAATGCGTGTGGCGTCTCATCAAGTCCTCTCCAATGACAAGATCCTTTACCACTTCCTCACCGAGGTAAATGCTGTAGCTCAGGGTTAGGGTTAGTGGTTCACATGATCTTGTGTAGATCCAAAGCTGATCAATAACTGACTTTTTTCACAAATGTGTATGGCAGGAACATGGCTGGAAAGAAGTGGTGTATGAGACAGGCTTTCAGGCAAAGGTTCTGAACTTTTCTCACTTCTTTGATTTCTTTGACAAAGACTTTCAGTGTTCACAAAGCTGGACATCTGACTCTTCTCACTCTTTTTGCAGGCAGATTCCCGGCTAAGAGCTCTCAGTGCCACCTTCCGGGTGAGAAATACAGATAAGTAAGTTAGTGTTTCCAAAACACACCGTAAAGCAGTTTCCAGAGGATGTCAGGAGAATTGGGTCCAGACATTCTCTGGAGTTTGCCTGTCACATATGCACAACACAGCAGGAGATTCTCCACTCAGGTTCGATCACAACAACACAGAAACCTCTGTGTTCCGGTTGAGGGATGGTGCAGCAGGCAGCGGCAGGATGCAACATGTAAATTCTGCTGCAGAGATCATGTGATTTTGTTTACAGCACTGACACTGGCGCATTGTCATCACCAAAACCTCTTTCGACACCTTCGTTGGTGTCTTCTATGTGGGAAAGCTTTTTCATCTGGAGATTTTCGTTTTAATTTAGTTTTCTTCATGTTTGTGTTTGTTGCATATTAGAAAAGTCATCAACATCACATCTTGCGGAGGCTCTCCTGCTGTTTTTTCTCACATGGGCACTTTCAGACTTTCTGCTGACTTTTTCCAAGGGGACTCGCCAGAGAAAGTACACAGAAAGTCTTCAGGCTCATAAACATTTGGTTTCACACACTAAACTGAAATTACAATACCAATAATGTAATGTACACATTGGCTTCACCCAATGTGTACCTTCATTTAAGACCCATTTTCAATTAATCTCAATTTTCTCAGCTCTTTGATTCATCATTTTATCAATAAAACATCAGAAAACAGTGACAATCACAATATCTTTTTGCAGAAGAGGACATCATAAAGTCCCTTTTGTGCAATCAATAGTGCAAAACCCCTAGTTATCTAACTAACCATGATTTCAGAACACAAAAGCTGCAAATTATCACATTTGAGAAACTGGAACCATCAAATATTTCAAAATTTGCCTTAGAAAGTGCATTTAATGATTTAACAGTTTATCAAAAATAATAACACAACTAGGTAGAAAATGATTTGTGTTTATTTTATCTGACGCAGACGCTTCATGGATATGAAACACTACAGCGATGAGTTGCAGTCCCACACATCTCAGCTGCTCCGAGCCAGAGCAGTAAGTCTCTTTTACTACCTTCCTGTCTCTCTCTCTCACTCTCTCTCATACACACACACACAGACTGATTTCATGTTTATGTAAAATATTGAAATAGATTGCTTAAGATCTCTAAACATGCAACAACTGGATGTATCCACTTAGGGGCAGCAGCAGGGACGTGCACAGACATTTTGGGGGGGCAGAGGCTCAAATCAAAAAAGGTTTTTAAAACAAAAGGTTGAATATAGTAGAACATCTCTGACTTACTTAACAATTTATTTACCCTCACACTCACACAATTGTTAAATACTCAACAGTTCACACAGAGACAATGGTCTTCTTTGGTATTCACTGGGTTTATCACAAGAGAAACAACGATGCATCTTGATGTATTTCAATGTATCACATCCTCAATTTCCTATATTATTGCACATGGCTGCTTTTTCATCAGTTAATATTAGTTACTAAAATCAGTCAAATATGAACTCTCTTTTTATTTAGAAAGTACTTTAAAAAGTATTATAGACTGTGACTGTTATTACAAGTGTGCTGTAATTTACAAAATATGGTTTTCAAGTCCATGACAGTGGTCAGTGCTCTCCACACTGATTTGACATTCACTCAGTTTATACCTGTGTGCTGCACCTAAGGACAAAGGACAAACTCTGATTATAGCTTTTCCTGTATCAAGGTGGCCCCAGAGTTGTCCGCGTCACGATGCATCTAAGAATCAAGAAATGTCCACAGCTCTAGTGCTCACCACTGTGCAGGAGACGTGGAGGGAGGGAGGGAGGGAAGAGACTAAGTCCATGTCTCCAGACCTGATATTTAGATTTTTTATTTAATCAATATATTTGTTGACAGGGAAGCTGTGCACAAACAGGAGTATAATATTCATTTATTTTAAAAAAGAAATGGAAAAAAAATCACTCCAGAAAAAGGGGCACTTTCTCATGAGGAAGAAAAAGGGCAGGGGCTCAAGCCCCGGTTGATGTCTATGTGTGCACGTGTATGGGCAGCAGAAAGATGGGCTGGCTGCCGGACTCCAGAAAACCCTAAAGCCACAGCACCACTGCTGCTGCAGAGCACTGATCACCTGTTTGTTTACAGTTTATTAATGTCATGTATCGAGTGTCCAAATTGCACCAAATGCGACGCTGCACTTCCTTGGGCCCTACACATGCAGAGTGTGAGGATATGAGATATGCGAGCAACATGTAGACTGGCAGATGGACAGACAGACGTTTCTAGAATTATAAGATGAATTGCTCTTAACGACCTATGTTTAATCCCCCATTCCATATTGTGAATAAGATGTGTATTATATATATTTAGAGCAGGGGTCACTAATAGGTGGACAGGCCTACTACTACATATTTAAGGTATTGAGGCATGATTACTAGATTGTGCATTAAAATAAAAAAATGAATACTTCTGTCAGCTGCTGGGCTCTAGAGGCTCGGGAGCCAGTCTTAAAATGATCTGCATGTTTTATTTGAATACTCACTTTCAGTTATTGTCTGTCTCTCGAAGAGAGTAGCTGATCGACTCTATGGTGTTTTCAAGGTCCATGGGAACTACGGCAGAGTCTTCAGGTGTGACGAGAAGCGTAAGAAAGTGTAAATAAGGACCTGGGGCCTGTGCTACGAAGCAGGATTACTGGTTATCGTGTGAACTTTATTGGTCTACTGGTTCTTGACAGGGACATAAATGTTTATTAATACAAAACAGCGGATATCTTCAAGTGGAATGGTATTTCTGCTCCAGATCTTTCATGTGTCCATTATAACAGAGCTTCAAACAAATGGAGGGAGAGTTTATCACAATATCTAAATGCATCACAACTTTTATAGCTTAATTTCAATTCAGCAAACGTTTTTTATCCAGACACAAAACCACGAGGAGAAATAAAAACTCAGACCTCTGATGTCTTTCTTTTAAAAAACGATCCACACACCATTCAATATTTCCATTATTATAAATGAATATTTCAGTCAGACTGAGCTCATCACACATTAACTACTTCTCTCTCCTCTGTGCTTTGGCATCAGAAAACGGTCTGAAATCACGTTTAACTTTTTTATCAGCATCACATATTCGTAGTAGTTGTTGTTCATCATCAGACGAAAAGGAAAAATACTCACTAAGTACCTTTAAAAAATGTGCTGCTTATTTACAGATTATCTTTAGCAGTTTACTTAAATAATTGAAATTATACCTACCTTTTCTCTTACCTCATACCGGCAGAAAGACTCTTCTCATATCGTATTAAGAACTTTATTCATGGTTGTGATGATGTCATATCACGACTCCGCCTCTTATCACATGACCATACTGGTATCTGGATAAGAAAACCCAGGGTATATAAGAGCTTTGATAACTAGCTTCGTAGTAGCCTGCAGTTCATCAGAACCTGGGCAACATCCCGAATAACAAAAAAACTTCCTGCTGAACTCGCTTCGTAGTACAAGCCCCTGAATGGTTACTTGAGTGTGTGTTGTTTACATTGTCAAGTCAATTGTATAAATACAGCTGATTCAGCATGTCCAGAACATCTCAGTCCTTAAACCCTTAATTCAGATAAGGAAAAATGAAAAGAAGTTAATGTTCTTGTGTCTAGGAGCGTGTATGACAGACCCACACTAATGTGCGCGTGTGTGTGTGTTTGTGTGTGGGTGCATCCATGTGTTCACTGCAGTGAGTGGAGCGCCATCGAGAAAGAGATGGGAGATGGACTGCAAAGTGCCGGTCATCATATGGATGCGTGAGTGTTTCTCAGACATTGATGTATTTGTGCCAGAATTGCCACATATGAAGATCACAAATAAGTGGATGTTTTTCTTGAATGTGATTTCTTATGATCAGCTTGAAGGATATCAACTCTGCCTTTTGGGACCTTCTTTAAAATCAGTTTTCACTTGGACACAAACATTAGCTTACTGAATTTCAAAGGTCACAGTGAGTCTGAAATGGCACCGGCTAGCGGAGGCAAACAACCGTAGGGCGGTAACTCTAGTTTTCTCTCTCTCACACACAAACAAATCGACATCACCCCCATCTCATCGTGCAGCCGCTGCCACAAAAATAATCTAATTCTGTCAAAAACACTTGTGCCCTCCCACTGCCAGCAGTGCTGGTTATAAAGACAAGTTGCCTTTTGTCTCCCACTTGCAGATATGCTGCCTCAATAGATGATATCTTAGAGGAAGAGGAACATTATGCAGACCAGCTGAAAGAATATCTCTTCTATGCTGAAGCTCTGAGGTAAGATATTTTCACCCAGTTGGGTCTGTTATTGCACATGAATAAGCCAATTAAGAAATGAGATGCAAACATGACATAGTAAACATAGGGAGTTATATTTGAAAGATGTGTCTGTCAGGGGCTGTAGTTAGATATTCGTTCGTCTGGATGGTGTGCTTTTGGATGGATCCCAGTGGTGAACGGGAATTTGAGTCATGGGATCACTAGCTGAGATGGCTGGTGGAAGGACAATTAATCCCGATCATTATTATTATTTTGCTTCACAACTTTAAGGTTGTACAGCTGGCACATAACACTGCAGGATTTGTCACTATTACAAACTACTGTGAACTAGAGGTCGTTTTCCTCATCTATGAGGAAAACGACCTGAGCTGTCAGTGGCTCCAAAGACTGTTGTTGGATCACAGATTAAGTTTTGGTCTTTTGTCAGAAGGTATTATAAGTGGATGAATAGATCATCAGATGTTGAGCAAATGAAACCACTGCACTTCAGAGTGCTGTACCTGTCGATGAATAATGAAAATTGTATTTATGACCTGTTATTTGGCTACAAATGTGTCTTCATGCATCCCATCTGTTGTCAGTGGCTCTGTGTGTTCTGATGTGTATGATGTGATGCTGTACTGTTGGCAGGGCAGTGTGCAGGAAGCACGAGCTGACCCAGTTTGAGCTGGAGGTGTCCTCCCAGGACCTCATCTCGAAGAAGCAACAACGTGAGGAGCTGGCCACAGGGGTACACTAGACTCATGTTCTCCTGATTCTTAGGTCCAGATTTTGCTAATGCAGTAAGCCAGGGCCAAGAACGCCAAGTGTCTTAACTAGTTTCAGATGGACGCATTGTTTAAACAGCAAATGCACTTGTGTCCCACATAGGCAGGTGAACAACCACAACTATTACACTAACAAAACTGGATTTGGGCACAAACTGAAAACCCTTTCTCCATGAGTGTTTGACCATGAGATGAGATTGTTAAAAGCTTACAAGCATATTCTCTCTCTTCAGTCTTAAAGAGCCATGGTTGAGTTTGTAATAGATGTCAAACTTAGGTAAGACCTTTTATGAGGAAGCTACCTTCCACCCAACTGCTGTGTTTGTGGTTACATCAGGTAGTACGGACATTCTCCTTCAAAGGAATGACCAACAAGCTCTTTGGGCAAGAGGCGCCTGAGCAGAGGGAGGCCAGACTGAAGCTGCTAGAGGAGCTGATAGCAGAGGGGGAAGACACAGTCAAGGAGAAAACAGCCGAGTGCGAGTGAGTGCCGGCACACTGTGTGAAAGCAGCTCTGTGCTGAAGTAAAGAGAACATTTTGATGTATTTTTGTGTGTGTTAATCTGATGTGTATCACTGCAGAGAGCATGTTGAAAAGGCGTGGGTGGACATGCAGCGTTTTGAGGAGCAGAAAGACAAAGATCTGAGGGAAGCACTTATCAACTACGCTGTCATGCAGATCAGCATGTGCAAGAAGGTACACAACAGCACACCAGGGCAGCTTTAGGCTACAGAAGCATTTTAGTAGTCGTGGTCATAAACGTGTTTTTATTTCTTCTCTCCCTGCAGGGAATACAAGTGTGGAGCAATGCCAAAGAGTGTTTCCTCAAGATGTAAAGTTGAAACCATATCCCAAGGTTCTCCTCCCTCAGTGATGGTTGCAAATGGTGTCCTCTGGTTGAGGACACCAGAGACATAACGTCTCATAAAATGTGTCTGAAAATAAGGTAATCTCAAGTAACTGCAAAAATGATTTGTATGCAGCTATTTTGAAATAGTGAATGACTTGTGGATTCAAATGGCAAAGGGAAGTGATTGATCACACAGAGCATCGGGGTTCACAGGTTTTTCTCTAACTTAAATGGGCGCTTGAACAGTTTTACATGATAACAGTCAAGAACCAAGTTGTGGTATCACTACTGTACATCAAATGATACAACAAGGGATTCTTCTATAAAGAGTTTGTGGCTATTCATTTTTTGTAAACATTTATTAAGTTAAAACAGCCGTATGCCCACTGTCAGATCCCAGTGTTCCCCTGTACAGGAGTTCCTGACCAGCTCTCCGTTTAAAGGGTCAGAGTCTCAGGCCCTTGAGAGATTTACTCAAAAAGAGATTCACTAAAATTTGTTTAAGCTGGTGGCGAGGAGACACGCCTAGCTTCTAACTGCCTACGTCCAAGCGTTTACCCTGCTGCCACTGAAATAGTCCTATGAGAAAAGTTGTATTTCAGTCACGTCTGTTAACGGCAGCTCTCCTCTCATAATCTGAGCACTTGCAAGTTGCTAGGAATTGTTTAGTGGCTTTTTCAAGCCCCAAGGATCTATATAAAAATGATTGGCTCGAGTAACCTTTAAGAATCTGTAAGTTGTTAAAAATCACCAAAGAAATCCATCTACCATCATACTGAGCATAGATTCAATGTCCGCAACTTCTCTATTAATTAATATCTTTATTGCATTTGTTTTAGCAGGGGCAACGCGTACAGCATTAAATCAAAATACAATATTAAAGTTTAAAAGGTAAAAAGTAAAAATATAAAAGATAAAAACTTCAGCATACTAAATTGATAGCATGATTTATTTGGGCTCGGCCGAAGCCACCTCCCATTTCCTACCAAAAGTCTGAATTCTGTTGAGAACTCCAAACTCAGTACAAATTCCAATAGTTCTGTATCCACAGAATGAATTGTGTAATCCACAGCTCTGTTACATCCTTACATTTCACGACACTACATACTAAACATTGATCTAAAACAGCTGTTTGCCAACACACATACACATACACATACATATATATCTATATATACAGATTTATCTATCTGTATATATAGATCGATAGATCTACATATGGTGGGGGACAGGGGCTCTCCTTTGCAGGTCAATGATATTGTTCTGGGCTGTAAAAAGCGAGCAGAGCGACCTGAACTAAATCCAACAATAGGTTATATATTTATCTTTGGTTTGAATTACAGGTGTGAAAGTGACCTGAGCCTCATGAACAGATCTATGAAGGTATCTCAAAGTTATTATATGATGCTATTAATTAATAGCATCTAAACATCTAAACTGGCTTTTGCTATGAAAACATGAAGTTATAGTTCTAAAAACAACATAATGCAAGTGGCATCGGAAGCTTACATTTCTGTGTTATATGAATAAATCAAAGAGCCTACATGTTGATCATATGCAGTGGTGTCCAGGGAGGTGGATTGCACTGATGTACATTAAGCTGCGCATACTAGTCATGATACTCATTCTGAGATGATATTTAACTCTGTATTACATATGTTATAGCATTATATTTTGTATTTCCTGTTGCAAATGCTTCCCACGAATAAACTCTGAGGGTATTTATTGTCATATTTAAAACTTTAATGCTAAATTTTGCATTTATTCTATTTATTTGAATAAACAGACAATTTTTTGTGATGGTTATGTTTTGGTAACCAGAAATTGTCTGATATACTGTAGATGTATTCAAACTTAACACATAAATATGTAATTTACCATACGCTTACAGTCGTCAGAACATCTGAAAATGTTTTTTTCTTTTTTGGCCTTTTTGTTTGACCATTTTTTTATGGTATTTTCATGTATCTCCACATTTGCTTGGATTTAGAAAACAGCACACAAATACATGTAGTAGTAGTTTAATGACTTAACAGAAAATAAATGTGGAAACCAGCTGACTCTGTCTTCTCTGTCTTAGTGTCATTCATCTCAAGCAGTAACTGCATAGAGAACCATGAATCTGGGGGGGAAGTATTTAGAAATATGTACACGGCAAGTACACTGGTTGGCGGAGGCATACAACCGCAGTGCGGTAATTCCAGGCATTTGAATCTGCCAATATCCCAGACTCATAGAAATAAGTCCCCCAGCCATGCCTGATTTTTTTTCATCAAGATCCATGAATTATTACCTCTGCCAGGAAGGTTATGTTTTAGTCTGTCTGTAAACAATATTACGCAAAACTACTGGACAGATTACCACAATTTGGTGGAAGGATACAGTTATGTTTCAGGAAAGTACTGTAGTGGAAAATTCAACTGACCAGTGTCTAAGGTAGTGGAAATCCCCCTGACCAGGTGTCTCACTGCTGTGATACTGTCTACCTGACAGGATGGAACCCTTATTTGGTGGTGTCTCACTGCTATGACCTTGATCAACAGGGTGATGTTTTCTTCCAACTGCTACAGCGGACGGACAGACACAGATGATCTCTTGTCTTTCATGTCTTTTTTTCATATTATGTCTTATGAAACGCCTCTTTGTATAAGTTCTGGCTCTGTTTTACCTCTGCAGAGCTTACTATTATAAAGACTCAAAGGCAACTCCAGTCTGAGAATTTCATTATTTCAAATCTCAAGATGAATTTGCCAATTCAATTTTTGTGTGGATCTGAATAAATGGGTGGGTCCAGGAAGTTTGCTTCACTTTTTGGAAGGCAGAACGTTTAATGAGCTGCATTCAAAATTGCAATATACAAAGTCTATTCCACCCATGTACTGAAAAAACTATAAACAATACACTGCAAAGCTGAGGGGATTTGTTTTTCATTCGACTGATAGAACACTTGAATGTTCAGTGCACAAGGTGAAGGAATGTTAATTGAGTAGAAGGACATTGAGTACAAAGTTTCTATTAAATATGTTATTCATAGAAATGTAAAAAATATTTTTTGTCATAAAGAACTCCATCTTAAATTAATAAAGGATCATATTAATTTAAAACATTAAAGTAAAGGTGTATCGCATTTTTTTTAACTCAATTCAAATTCAATCAACAGCAAGCAAAAATAACAATAACAATTAATAAAAAATAAAAAAATTCTATTGGGGCTACATGGGGAACTAACAGTCCTTGCAGGGACCTTCATCATCGATCAGCCCATCGTCTTCACCACGTTTCATGAAACCATTGGCTTCAGATCACAGGACACTCTTCTGTGCTCTTTGGATCATCTCTGTCCTAGAGAGATAACTGCTCATGCACTAGTTAGCTAACCAGACAATCAGTTTAAACAGACAGAGACAGACTGTATTTACCATTAACTCCTGTCTGACATCTGCAGTCGATATGCATGCAGTAAGTTAGTAAGTCCCTAAATGCATATTTCTCCATTTACAGAATATAAATGACTGTCCCAGATTACCCAAAGCATGCTGTCCCACATTATCAATCATGTTTGATAAAGTGGAACGACTAAAAAATGTTTGAAAAAAAACAACCTAAAGCACATTTTCAACAACTCAATGCATGTGTTTTTGCTTGAATGCATCACAAACATACTTTGATAATGTGGTATATTCAGCTAACATAGATTGTTAATGACATGTTCATGGTTAGGGGGCCCCTCGTTAATGACATGTTCATGGTTAGGGGGCCCCTCGTTAATGACATGTTCATGATTAGGGGGCCCCTCGTTAATGACATGTTCATGGTTAGGGGGCCCCTCGTTTCCTGGCTCTCAGATGAATCTAATTATTATTCGATATGATACTCGTTAAGTTCTCTTTGACCAGGAGAAACTCTCTTTGACCTGTTAGATAGAGGGATTTGCATCTTTAAGTAGGAAGTAGATAGAGGGGTTTCCATCTTTAAGTAGGAAGCATGTTTTGTATTAGAGGCCCCTATGTATGACGTCATTTTATCTTATTTCCTGGGCGGAAACAACTTCCCTATATGAAGGCTTGTCCGGCACCGGCGAGGTGGACTTCTTCATTGGCCGAGAACGTCTCCGGGTATACCTAGGTACCTGTCCTGACCTGTAACTTCTGTGTAATAAACCTTATTATACAAACAAGAACGGTGTCCGCGGAGATTCCTTCATCATCATCTTCAACATCACTGCTGCTTAAATATACGACAATAACAATAAGAAACATTGTCTTTTTTTTGACAGATTCATATCCTTAACAATAATCTTGTCACTGACCCTGTCATGCAATGCCAAGGGGGAGGGTCTGATTGACAGTTGTCCCCATGAAGTCATGTGATTTCAGTCATGTGATTTCATGCTAACCTGTAGTAAAAGTCCAAAATTTTGTCAGAAAGCAAAATCAACAGACTGTCCCACATTACCCAATGTACAGAACATAACCCGGCTTTCAGGTCATGAGTGTGGCTGTGTTACAGTGGTCGTCCTCCAAGCAGAAGGTCGGTGGTTCCATTCTCAGTCTTCCACGTCTGCATTCCGAAGTGTCCTTGGGCAAGATACTGAACCCCTAAATGGCCCCTCATAGATGTTGAATGCACTAATTGTAAGTCGCTAAGGATAAAACCGTCCGCTAAATGACATTTAAAGAATGAAGGTAGTTTAAAGTATTTATTGTAAATTAAACAACCAAAGAAGGAAGGATAAATGTGGAGTGTGTACGTCGGTAATATCAGTTATGTAGATGTGAGTGTGTGAAAGCATAGCAAAGGTCAAACAAAGGCAAAACGGGGCCGGGATGAGTCCAAGTGAGGGAGCGAGAGCAAAGCCAGGCCGGGCTTTTATCCAATGGGAGCGCTCGGGCGCAGGTGCTCTGAATTAGCTGGCTGTCACCCCTGCACTCTCCTGATACCTTCAAAGACACACAGGAAAACAAGCTGTAGCCGGTTGTGTACATTGCTCTGATCGGCGGGAGGATTCCCATGTGTTTTAAGGACGTTTCGTTTATTAGTTATCGATCAGAAAAATCTGAATCTGTGAAAATCTTTCCAACTTTACCGGAGTTAACTCCTGTACTGTCATTTCCACAGACTCATATGACTCATAGCAAGCCAAAATGCACAGAGGTTTGACAGGTATCACCTGCACACACACACTACTCTCTGGTGAGTAAGGGGACAAGTTTTTGTCCCCTTAAGGGTTCCGTAGTCCTGCTGTGTCGGTGATAATAAAGACAATGTGCCAGAGAAACTGAAACCATTTTTATGAAATGAGGAAGTAAATGAGGATGTCACTTTTGGAGAGCACCTGCAAAGGGGAGAAGAGTCAAAGGCCTCGAGAACTCAAAGGCTGCTCCAAAAAAGCAAATTTCTGCAGATATCTGACTCCAGAGCTGCTGCTATAATTGCTGCTGTTGTGATGAGGTGCTATAAAAATATAACTAAATGGAATGAGCACTTTTAGTGTATTTTGTACAACAGGCTGGGTGCATTGTAAAAAAAAAATTTGGCTGAAAATGTACTGAAGAAGGGCCCATGGAGTAAACGTGCATCTTCTTTTTAAAGAGGAGAAAAAGAGGAAGAGAAATAGAGAAGCGAAAGATGAGGAAGTTTAGACAACTACAACAAGCTGGCCTGTTTTTTCTCTCCTCTTCCTTCTTTCGGCCGTCCTCCCCAGAAAAAAAACTAAATAATAAAACTACAGAATTAAAAACAAAATACCATGAAAGCAGCCAGATAGTGGCTACTGTTATCTCAGATGTCACTAATAGTTTAGCTTTCTCCTAACTGTAGCAAAAGGCCTACGGATACAACTGATTAAAGTTCAGTATTATGTCTAAAGCCTGGAATCCTCCAATTGCATCTCAAGGGTCTTTATACAACTATGAATTTGCAAATTGTCTATTCTGTTTTGGAGCCACAATTTTACAGCTGCTGATGTAACATGTAACCAAAGTGAAAACAGCCATATAGCTAGCGTCACTCCGGTTCCCAATCCGATGTCAGAATCTAAAACTGGAGATCACTTTTATGTGCAATCTACACTGCAAAGTCTATCTAGTGGTTAAATAAAAGTACACATGAAACGAGCAGAAATTGAGCCATTGCAAGACTTTTATGACATCAACATTTTTAAAGATAACACCATTGCCTACAGAATGTAACCACGGCTGAGTACAAAAACAATATCAAGTTAAAAAGGTGGAAAAGAACAGGATCATATACATATGTATCCATCTCTTTATAAATTTATATGGGGGAAAAAAAGTGTTTAAAATATCAAGCACTTCTAATTCAAACTGTAATCAGAGCATAAACACTAAAGTAAATGGAGAAACTTCATTCTGAGGTAGCTGGAAAAAGAGAATTTCTTTCCGATTGAAAACAACACTACCACAAACAGCTGATATTTTAAATACTAACATATGACACCGTTTGTGTAAACATGCATTCACACCATTAAAATACAGAATTTACGTACAGAATCATATACAGCAACAGTTATTAACAACCTGTCCATTGGAACAAGTGGACAGTGGAACGTTCTCCTCAATGATAGGCTCTTTGAGATCTTTACCTCTTCCTCTCGCTGGCGGAACCTGTTGTAAAAACGGCAGAGAACGAGAGATTATAACTGCATCTCAAAATAACAAAAATCTGGTGACATTGTACAGTGCATCAGGTGGCTGTAAAACAATTTTTATACATGGAGCAAATCATGTTAAGGAAAATCACCTTTCTTTGTTAGCATTGCCCCCTTTTTCCTGCTCTCCAACCATTTGTAACCAACACCAACGTTGGATCCTATAGTAAGAATGAGGATCACGAAAAAGTTTTACATCAGGCACATTAGAAATAACTTGATGTGATTATGATGAATTTATGGAAAAATCATTGAAAAAATGTCAATACAACGCACTTTGGTCTCTTTGAATGTCTCGATTTCTGGCCTTGGTCAAATGTTTCGCTTCAGACATGGCCCTCTTCATCAGGGGAGTTGCAGACTCGTGGGAGTTGTGCCTCCATTTCCTCTTACTGGTTGCTGTAGGGGTCTTTGGAGCAAGGGTTTCATCTTTACCCTGCCTGTTCACACGTTCTTTTGAAAGTTTCAGGTTATTATTGTGCACCGACTTAACCAAAAGGCGAGGAATCGCACAAGTACCTGAGGTGGCATCTGCCTTCTTGTCCACAGGCCGAAGCCGTTTCTCTGGTGACTGTTCAGATAATAGTATGGTTTTTCGAGGCCTTGTCTTGGCAGTTCCACAGAGGTGGGTTACAATTTCTGTTGACGGTCTGTTTTGTTGATGAGATATAACACCACTGTCTTTTGGGACTGATGGGGGCTTTCTCTCTGTTGCCTTTTCTTTGCTAGTCTGATCGTCTTTTTTAGCCACTTTGTCAGACTCTAGGGAAACTTTAACTCTTTTTGAGGTTGTTGGTTTGTTACTCTTGTGTTGAACATACTCAGAGCCAACTTCAGCTTCAATCAACTGTCCAGCATTTTTTACGCAGAGAGACGGGTCAGAGCGTTCAGCAGATGACCTCATTTCTTGGAGCGTTTCTTTAGTAGGTCCATACTCACTGTCCACAATTTCAGGTGAATGTCTCTTTTGTGTAATACACGATGAAATGGCACTATCCACAAACCCTGAAGAGATAGATCTCCTGCTGTTCTCCTTTTTGTGGTTTTGGTCACTTTCATCCTCTGTGTCAGAGTCAAGGATAATTACACTTTCGATATTTTTCCTGTTGGTATCCTGTTGAACATGCTTATGACCAGCTTTATTTTCAAGGTGCTGCCCACTTGTTGCTGTACTATGCGATAGCTCAGGACGCTGCGGGACTGGCAAGTCTGCAGTTTCTTTCACGGGTTGATGCAGATCCAAAGTTTCAGGTGGATGTCCTATTTGCTGACCCCATGGGGCATCTCCATAGTCCATTGAGCCTGAAGAGGGTGATCTCTTACGTTTAGCTTTCTTTCTGCAATTTTGGTCACTTTCATCCTCGGAGTCAGAATCAACAATTATTATGTCTGGTTTTTTTGAATACGTTTGTCTGATGGTCTTGAGTTGGACATTCTTTGAGCTAGCTTTGGCTTCAATCAACTTGCTAAGTTCTTCCATACAGCTCCCCTTGTCAGGGCGCCTGCTTCGACCTTTTTGCACATTTGTAGCCTCATTATGTTCAGATGCATAATCGTCTGTCTCTGGAGGCAGAGGTGCTGAGTAATCACAGCTGTCGTCTGTTTCACTACTGTCTTCAGGCTCAGAGTGGAACGTGCTGCTGTTAGGTGTATGTGTGTCTCCCTCGAGGACCATTTCATGTTCAGGTGTGCTTCTTCCTGATGCCATCTCAAAACTGTTCACAAATTGTGCAGATTTAGCTTGTAGAAAGCTCTTAACTGTGTCAAATACCTCCATAGCAGAAGCCGCTACTGGTTTAGGAACTGGACAGTCTGTTGGAATCATGTCACCGTGCCCATCTTTGTCTCCACTTTTACTGTCATCTTGCACAATGTTCTCTGGGATGTCCTGGATTTCATTTTCTGGTTCATATATAATGTTTGTGATGCTTATAGGCAAGACTATGAAGTCATCCATCTGATCGTCACTCTCATCTCCATCTTTGAAATCCTCATAGGAAGGACTACATGAAAATGAGTGGTTTGTTTGCACTCCCAGTTGTCTCTCACTGTCACATTTAGGACATAAATGTTCAAAACCATCATCAGTTTCAACAAAACATGGACAAGTACAGAGTTGTGCTGTATCCAGTAAAATCTGCTTCTCTTCTGAAACGCTTTCAGTCTTTACCTGAGCCTGACCCTGCACATGTCCATGGCCTTCATTTTCAAATAGTGACTGCTTTTTGTTGTATTCTGGAAAAGATATCTCTTGAGCCAATCTCTTCTTCTCTGGATTTTCATCTTCACTTATATCTTCATACTGAGGATTTTCAGCACATGGCAGGAAGCTACATTTCTCATGCTCTGTGTTTGGAAGTTTTGTCATCACCTGTGACACGTCTTCATAATCTGAAATGTCTTCATATTTTGGATCTTTCAAAAGTTTCAGATCGTGTTCCAGACTCTTGCTTTCAGGAAGGAGGGGCAGTTCTTGGACGTTGGCAATTTTTCCAGTAACTTCTAGACACAAATCTGTTTGTGAATGCACAGAACGTGCATCCTCCATCACACATTGATGACTTGCTTGGTTCCACAGCAGTTCACTTTGGTCTGTAGAAATTGATATTACGCTATGAATCTGAATTTGATCAACTGATGAAGTAACCATGGGATGTGCAATTACTTCCTGATCCGTTATATGACAATGTTGATCTTCAGAGGTTTTCCTTCTATTGGGAAATGTGTCTTGATTTTCATCGAGTACAAGTAATTTGTTTCCAGTTATAACTGAACTGTGCCTGGTTTGAGGATCTACAGAGACATCAGTCACACCTTGCGAATTGTCCAAGTCTACTGTCCAACCCACATTGTCAACTGGTTTTAGCCTTGCATCTCCTTCCTCTTTCACCGTCATGTGTTTGGGAGACCAGGAAACACCAGTCACCTTGTGCAATTCCTCCAAATTCCTGTTGATATTTAACTCCACAGATGTGTATTCTTCTTTTGGCTTGTTGCAGTGTTCCTTCTCAGTCCGTTCACCCAAAGTCCTTCCAGACCTTGATGTGAGAACTACTGGACTCTTGTCGTCATTCTTTGTGCCGGTGGCAGCAACTGTCCTCATACGTGGTAGATAGTCTGTGGAGAGGAAAGAGAAGAACGTTATTTATATCACCACTCTCATTCTGTTGCAGTATGACTTTAGAAAAGATGCCAATCTCAGCAATGTTTTTTCACTTTCTACAGACAGTAGACAGTCAATGAATAACAAAGAGTGATCAAGTATTTTCCTAATATAGGTCATGGGGGATAAACTCATAATTTTAAAGCCCTTTTTCAGCTCCACATTTATGAGTATACAATCCCCAATTTAGAAATAAGAGCATTGTAAGTGATTCTAACAGTTAAAAAATTGCAGAAAACCCTACATTTCAAAATCAATAAAAAGATCAAAGTTACCTTATAATGCTATCAAGACCTCCAGATAAAATAAGTCTTTGGTTTTTGAGTTGTTGCTGAGATGTCATTACTTGTCTAAAGTGGCATCACATCATTAATTCTTTACAATGTTGTTGAACGGCAGCACAGAGATCAGTGCATGATCAGGCAATGCAAAATATCAATCACTGTTGATGGTCTCCCAGACCACTAGGATAGTGCTTTGGAATCAGAATTAGGGCCCGAGCATGACAGTGCACGTTTAACTCATCAGTACAAACAAAATTATTGGGTACAATGACATCAACCCAACAGGAAGTCTGTCATTTTGTATTTCCTATGAAATTTTGGGGTGTGTTGAAGAGACTATGCATGGTCCTCATGGACCCGCTCAATCATACACATTCCCATATCTCACCAATACACTTGTGATGGACCACCAGGATAGTGGTAGATTAACATGTAAAAGGACAAGCATACACAATGTCGAGTAAAGACAAAATCATGGCATCAAAGACTTAAGTAGAAATTAAGAAAGGCCACAGCTTCTTAGGGGCGCATTATCACCTCATCATTCTAATAGTAATGCAAGAGTAGTTTTGGAATAAATGGAATTAACATTCGTCTTAAAAATTATGATCCCACCCACACTATCCAGTGGACTGGGAGCCATCAACAATGGAGTTCATTAGTATTTTGCATGTGCCTGACCATGCACTGATAACTTACTGCTGTTTAACATCATTGTAAAGAATTAGTGATGTGATGCTACTTCATATAAACAATGCTATCTCACCAACAACTTGGGTATTGATGAAATAAGCTAACATGGAGATTTTTACAATAAAGTTATTTTTGAAAATCAATTTTAACGTTATAATCACTTAAAATGCTGACTTTTTTTATATTTATATTATATTATATACTCTGAGGCCTATATTAAAAAGGAGATTTGCCCAGACAGTCCCCTAAAGCCCCCCAAACAGTGTAAATTTAGTTAGCCCATATCTCCCTTAATTTGGATCCGAAACATGACATTTCGGTACCATAGATTTCTTATGTGACCAATCATGTTGAATTCCATTCAGATCTGTGAAGGTGTAACCCAAAATTGTGATGATTAGTAACAGAGTGACCCATTGTATCAATTAAAATAATCTACATAGCCAATATTGTCAACACATTCATTTTTAGGATCTTAAATGTTTTTTACAGAGATTTGTGTACCTCTTGAATGTCTCTCTGATGGAACTGTAGGACAATCACTTGTCGGAGTAAACTCAGCATTTACTTTGCTGCCCTTTGAACTGTCCAGTGGAAGTGCTTTTCCAAGTGCAGCAATGCCCAGCTCAGCACTGCTGACACGTTGCACCTCTACATATTGTTGTGTCCCTTTGTCAGAGGATGTGGGGAGGTTTCCAGTGCTTTGGGTTCTTCTGTACTGGTTAACCTCTTTCGCAATATAGTCATGTATTTCGACATCTGTAAGTGGTTTTATTTCTTGCACTGGTGATGGACGAGTTAACTGCTGCTGGTACCGGGGAGTTCTTGAATGTAATAGGTTTTGTGTTCCAATCTGTTCACAGCTGAGAGCATCCAGTGAACTTCTCCCTTGCCGACAATTTCCTTTCAGCAAGGCACATTGCAGTGGGCTAGATGTTTGCTTCAGAGACCCAGAATACCCTTGACCCTTTAAAGGAAGTGTCTCTGCTGTGTCTCCAACGGTCTTTCTCTGAGGTGCTACAGAACTGGTACCAACTGAAAAGGCACAACTTAAATGTTTTTGCTGCAGTGTAGCATTATTGTTCACATATGACCCGTTCTGGGAATATCTACTAAGACTTTGCCCAATACATTCCTCATCTTGTCCACCATTATAAAGATGTTGTCTCCCAGTGTTTTCATTAGCGCAGCTGCTTTGTGCAGTGTCATGCAGTGATGGATTATAGTCAGGATTAGCTTTTCTGCTTTGTTGGTGCCAACTATTCCAAGAAGTCCATTCACTGTCCCCAGGTTTTGGGTGCTGGTATCCAGTGCTTGCTACATTGTGGTGGAGACTTTGGAAATGTTGCCTTGATTGTGCATCGTCTTGCTGCCTCTGAGCTGGACCATCAACGACTCTGAGCTCCTCAGGATCTTGAGGGGCTACCATGTTGATTTGTATTCCATTTGCTGGGTGAACCACTGGTGCAACATTGTTACACTGATGTTGGACAGCAGGGTATGCTCTGTCTTGGCTGTGTGAACATCCAGACCACATTGCATGGAGAGCTATCTTTCAATTGATGACTTCAGTTCAGCGTTTCTCAGGTCTAGGAAAACAAAAAAAAGGAAAATTAGAATGTGGATGAGTCCATGTTTATAGAAAATTTCTGCTACATGTTAAATACTAATGTATCAAATGACACTGACAACTGTTGCTCCATATCTGCTGGATGTGTGACTATGCAACTGTTGCATAGCTCACCCTATTAACTTAAAAGGCAATTACATATTCAAAAATCATTTAAAAACATAGGTTAGATGGATTCTGTTCTTTCACCATAATCCAGCTGACCCAGTTCTTTACATTCTGTAGACAACTATACATTTGTTCTTTGCAGACTAAATGTATTTTTAACTCATCTTTTGTAGCAATAACTTCAGGGTCGCTTGCATTGATAGGAGATTTGTGTATCCATCTCTCAGGCTGAAACTACTCACACACAAATGTGAATTACACATACAAAATATTTCTACAGCTACAAAACTTTAACACATGCACAAAAGGTGATTGACAACTACAACATTACGTCACAAGCACAAAATATAGGTGACCCTAATTTGATACCACACAAATGCTTCCAACTTCAGAGAAAATGACTAAATTACCTGCATAAACATTATGAATGCCAATAGTGTGTATTGGAGCAAACGAGGATGGCAAATCTATCCAACAGTTCCACAAATCTTACAGAATTTAAGAAAAAGACTGAAGGGAACCACCCCAGCCCCGTTAAGTAGGTGGCAGTTTAACACCTCACTCCTAGCAGACCTTTAATGAAATGAACGAATCCCCAGAAATCTCACCGTCACTAATCTGGTAAACAGCCATAACAGTTTTGAGAGCACATCTGATTTCGCACTCTACGCATAAGAAAAAACAGGGGAAAAAAACTGAAACTGAAAAATTACTCATTATAGCGTTTCACACACATTAATTTAACCTTCAACAAAAGTTAAAAGTACCATTTTCCATGATTACTATAAAAAGGAACCATACCAACACACATGAACACAGCCCTTATTTCAGTTTTGCTCAAGCCTGACAAAGACCAAACATCCTCAAGGACAGGCTGTTTTTGGAACACCTACGTCCTCATGAATAGATAACAACATTCCTCAATGATCTGATAACAGAAGAAGAACCTACACTGCATTTTCTGAGTTGAAACTTGGCTCAGTAATGATACTGGTACAGCAGCAATGCTCGAGGCCTGTCCTCCAAACTATTGTTTTTATGAAACAAAATTACTCTAAAACTATTGAGGCCATGAATCTACAAAACAGGTTTGCACTGACTCAGCATTTGATTGTCTGACTCACCAGCAGACAACACCTGGTTATAACTGGGCTAAATATTAACAATGTTTCAGCAACTGAATTGCCTCTCTATACTGTTGCTCTTCTAAAAGTCAAGGAGAGGTCGACCAACAGAGTCTCCCCATGGTTGAACAATAATAGTGTTCAACACTGAAAAAAACGGAGTTTCTCTTTGTTGGCACCAAATCCACCTTAGCAAAATCGGACAGTTCTCCTTCACCATTGATAATTCCTTAGTTTCCCCCTCCCTCAAGTTAAGAGTCTGCATGCTTCCATTTACGTAACATTAATTGTCCTCGCCCGTCTCTCACAACCATAAACTCGTCCAGAACTCTGCCGCTCGCATCATTTCCAGAACCCCCTCCATTAATCACATCACTCCTGTCCTTCAGCAGCTTCATTGGTATCCCGGTCGAATACCACGTCGTTTTTAAGATTCTGCTCCTCACCTTTAAGGCCACCCATAATCTTGCTCCACTATACCTTTCTGAACTCCTGCACATTGACACACCCTCCTGCAATCTCAGGTCTTCTTTAATCCACCTCACTGTACCACCTGCCGGCTTGACCACCATGAGATCTAGAGCCTTCCGCCACTCTGCTCACGCCCTCTGGAACTGCCTCCCACCGGACATCCGTAACGTTGACTCTTTGAATCCTGTCTCAAAGGCTATCTTTTTAAACTGACATATTTAGACTGTTTTGGCCAACATACATAATGTTTCATTTACTGTTAATTTTATTGATCAACAACAACTAGGAGGAGAGAGCACAGCAGTCCTATATTTAGCCGCTCTGCATTGGCTTCCTGTAACATCTAGAATTGACTTAAAGGTCCTCCTCCTTGTATACAAAGCCCTTAATGGACAAGGGCCAAGCTATAGTGCCAACTCCCTTATTAGCTACCTGCACTCCAGAACACTGAGGTCATCTGCTGCAGCTCTACTGAAGGTTCCCAGCAGTAGCCAAAAGAAGATGAAGCCTTTGTCAATTATGCCCCCAAACTATGGAACACACTACCAATAGATATAAGGGAAGCCAGCTCACTAGATATTTTCAAAAGAAAGGTTAAAACATGAGTAGAATCTTCACTAGCCTCACGATTCAATTACGATTCAGCATTCAACGATTCAAATGCACAACGATGCATTTCAATGGATCACATCCACAGTATTCTATATTGAAGTCAGTTTCTTCTCCTTACTTTTCCAAATGTTGGTAAATAAAACCCAGAAATTCCTATCTCTCACACACACACACACACACACACACACACACACACACACACACACACACACACACACACACACACACACACACACACACACACACGAGGTCTGAACAGAACCGTGGATTAGGAGAATCGTTACACCCCTAGTGGACAGTAAAAGCTATGGATGAAAGCATGAGAGGACATAAGGCAGACAGTGGTGCAGACAGATCTACAAGGAATCAAGAGAGCAAAACACCAACTTATAGATCTCTATGACGGTATGAGAAGTGTAAATCGTATAAATACACTGACAAACATACAAACGTATTGTATTTCAATGTATATGTTCGACAAAGACAGCCAAATTGCGAGTCAATTAAAATGTTAGTTACAGTCCCTTGCAAGTAGAGGGCGCTGCAGCTCCCCATTTCCAGCGCACGCCCCAGCTGCATGTCATTAGCAGGCAGAGAGTTGGTCCTAAACCGACGGTCCAGGAATATTCTGCTTTAAGGATTATTCAGTGGGCCGAAGCTCGCGTTTGTCCCGGCCATACTTCATACAAACACACATATCGTCCGGGGTATAAGCAAGTGGCCACCCGTATAAGTCCTACGTAACGTGGAATGTATTCACTTCAAATGAAATCAGTTCGAAACGCTAGTTCCGCCTTTACTACACAAAGCGCGCGGGGGAACTGTTTTACACTTAATTACAGTTGTTACATTAAACACATTAAAACGGCTAACGCCAATGACCCCTCCAACACTCAATAGTAACCCTAACCGAATGTCCACATGTTACCTTAAAAGTACCCAGCGCGCTCCTCGTCAACACTTTCCTTGTGCCCCCAAAGTTTCCACAAATTCGTTGATAGTATTTTTCTACGGCGAAATCCCACCGCGTTAAACCTCACTCCGGAAGACTTGCAGTTTCGTTATCCGTGAACGCTGGGAGCGGCTGTGGTCCGAGATCCCGGAGTCCGAAGCATAAAGTGGGGCCCGACGCGGGCAGAGACAGGGGAGTTGTTGTTTTCTCGACCTGCTCCTGACCATTGCTCCTGACCATCAATCCTCACCATGGCTCCTCACCATGGCTCCTCACCCCTGAGAGCTGCCGCAGGGACGGTGAAGGAGGAGGCGGCACCGGACTCCTTATATGGGGTGTTAAGTGAGCTCTGATTGGTGGCCTTTCGGAAAGTACTGTTGTTGTTGAAATAATCATAATACTAGAGTAATTTCCTCGATTTATCGAAATGAACTGGTCTATGTACAATAAATTCAAACTTAGAGTGGGGTATTATCTTTGCAGACGAATGAGATACTTTGGAATTCCCTGTGTTTTTGCACGAATAATACAATGAACAATGAAAGTGACTGACAACTTTCTTTCAGCTGGAAATTAAAACTATGGAGTAATACATGTCTAAATTTGCATAATCTTTGAGAGAAATAAGTTAGAGTTTAGAGATATATTTTTTCTTTTTCTAAATTAAGACACACATGACAACTGACATGGCAGAAACAAAGAGAGAACAACAGATATACACTGCCAGTGGTTATATAGCAACAATACAAAGATAGACTTCAGAGGCCCCTATGTCTTCACGAATGGACAGAGAGTCACACTGTAGAGATAGTGTGCCCCAAAAACAAGTGAGTTTGGAATAAAAAATGAAGATGTCCAGGTTTTGTTACCATAAATACCCATTATGATTAAAAACAATACTCTGTTTCTTTAACAGTTCAGATATTTCATTTTCTCCTTTTGTGTTCTGTGTACCATGTTTCAGTTAAAAATGTATCTCTTGTTTCTTTTAATGGAAGGGGTCTAAGAGACATGACAAAAATTAAAATTAAAATGTTATCCTCTTTTATCGGATATCCAACCTCCCCTTCCTGTCTAAAATCCTTGAAAAAGTTGTAGCCAATCAGCTGTGAGAGTTTCTCCAGGAAAGTAATGTATATGAAGACTTTCAGTCGGGGTTGTGATGGAAATCTGAAAATACAAGAGGCTGGAACACCAAATTTGTCTTTGTGTATTTTCATAGGGGCTTTCTGCAGAAAAGATCAACACAGAGAGTCACAGGGATCTCAGAATGAAGATGGAAAACAGTCAAATGCAAGGATCTTATATAGGAGAACTCAGACTGTTTGTCTGAGCCAGTTCAGACTGGTTCTGTAGGCACAGTTTGAGACAGGAATTAAAACACAGGAATGAATGATTTGCATACGTTTCCATTAGGTTCTTGGACAGTCAATAAGTAATAGAAAGGTCATACAGGTATATAGAAAGGTCATACAGGTTTCAGGTTACAAACACTTCAGGTCATAAAAGTCTTAGACAGGTATGCAAAAAGTTACTCTTCAACTACAAAATAGGTTTCAACCACACTTAGTTATTTTTCCACTACAGGGTTTAGAGCCAATCACAGCATGGAGACAGCCTTGGCAAAAGTCACTAATGACCTTCTAATAGCTTCAGATCAGGGATTTGTGTCTGTCCTCGTTCTGTTAGATCTTAGTGCAGCATTCAACACAATTGACCATCAAATTTTATTACAGAGATTAGAACAGTTAATTAGCATTAAAGGAACCGTCCTAAACTGGTTTCAATCCTATTTTTCAGATCGATTCCAATTCGTGCAAATTAATGATGAGTCATCTGTGCGCACCAAAGTTAACCACGGTGTTCCACAGGGCTCTGTGCTCGGCCCAATTTTATTCTCATTATATACGCTTCCACTAGGAAACATTATCAGGACAACACTCTGTAAATTTCCACTGCTATGCGGATGACACCAAATTATACTTGTCAATAAAACCTGAACAATGTAATCAATTAACTAAACTCCAAGCATGTGTCAAGGACATAAAAACCTTGATGACCTGCAATTTCCTCTTATTAAACTCAGATAAAACAGAGGTTCTAATACTTGGCCCTAAACACCTTAGAGATACATTATCTAACAATATAGCTGCGCTAGACGACATTGCCCTTGCTTCCAATGAAACAGTCAGGAACTTGGGAGTGATCTTCGATCCCGATTTGTCCTTTAATTCTCACTTAAAACTTATTTCTAGGACCGCCTTCTTTCACTTGCGTTACATCTCAAAAATCAGACATTTCCTTTCTCAAAAAGATGCAGAAAAAATAATCCAAGCCTTTGTTACATCCAGACTTGATTATTGTAATTCCTTATTATCAGGCTCCAGCAGTAAGTCGGCCTGAATTATTGTCCCAGTCCGCCCCTGGTTACAACAGCAAATATTAGGCAAAATTGTTGCCTGTATGTACAAATCACAAACTGTAATTAATAGAGGATTGCAGCTCCTCTCTTTCTCTCCCTGTCAGTGCTATTAAATCTGTATCAGAATCGGTTTTCAATATAGTAAAAAACACAAAAACAAAAATGTCACTGCACATTGTACCATGTATAACTGTGTACGTGACAAATAAAGCTTATCTTATCTTATCTTATCGAGTACACACAAATTAAGATAAAGTATAGAAAGGCATACAGGCATGTGGAAATGGAGTCTGGTTAGACAGTAACGGTAAGTGGACATGCTCGTTTTCAAGAAATCAAAACAAGTAAAAGACGTAACAAGCTAATAAAGAAAGTAACAGTTTTTCAAATATTGTTTAAATTCAAGGATTTCTTTCTGTATTTTCAGTGGTAGAGAAAGGAGGGAGGGGATGCATGTTAACTGTTCAAATCTTTATCTTAAATCAAAAAGTGTCTAATAAACCCTATGAAGAGCCTTTGTGTTGCCTTTTATTTTTAATGTGATTGACTTTTATTTTTTAATTGTGGCTAAGATACATCTCTTCCAATCCTCAGTATAAGATATAGGTCAATTACAATAAATAAATATGTGGGCACATGGTGATAGTATCTTTGAATTTGGGCCCATTCCCCTCTGAAATCTTCAGGTCCCTATGCATTACTCACGCATCCAGCAAGAGCTTATTATTTTTCTAAGTCCTCGTCTCTAGTGCCGGAGTTTGGCTTCTCTAGCTCGAGAGCTGAGGTAATGAAAATCAAATCAGGCATCCATTGGAGTCTGTGGCAGACCGCCGGCATCTTCTGAGGCAGCTGTATCTATACTGTGCTGCGCTGAAGTCGGAACAGCCTTGTGTTAAAACCACAATGTTTCCGCTGAGAGGTGCGACTTCAGAGGAACTCGATTTAGAGAACTGGTTAGATCTGGCTGTGAGTCAAAGAGCGTATGACCTAGACTTCTTTTTGAAATCTAGATGCCATTACTCACAATGGGCCCCCTCCCTTTCCTATGCTGCTGAAGCTGAGAGGTAACAGTTTTTTTATGGGCCTTAAGTACAACTGTGAGGGACTATGCCAGTCAAGACTCTTTGACACCCTGCCTACAACATTAAAACAAGTAAATAATACAAATAAGCAATACAACATATATTCACAATCTCATATATATATACATATACATATATATATTAATTAAACATAAATTATTAAGTGATTAAATGTAATAAAAATAGATTTGAAAAATAATTTAATGATTTATTAATAAATGAGCTAATACTTCATATAGATAAGCAATAAACATATCCTTCTATTGTGACATTCTTTCTCTGTCATCACAACACATACTTTATGAGCTTAATACCACTGGTGTCTTAACTTAAGGTTGGAAACCTTCATCAATTCCTGGATTTTCAAACAAACACATGATTATGCACTGATATTATCTTAATACAAGAATAAGAATAAATGAAAACACACTTTTAGTCTTAATCACATTTGGATACTTATATCATAATGATATAAGAAAGCTCAATATAAGAAGTTGATTGCAAATGAATGCATTTCATCTTTCTTTTGTCAGACAATTTCTTGTCGGTGCTACTTTGGAGATTTTCCTCCTTTAGTTTTAATTTTTTATTCATATCAGAATCAGAATCAGAATCAGAATTCTTTTTATTGCCAAGTATATTTACACATACAGGAAATTGCCTTGGTGTGGTTGGTGCCTTTGGACATAAAAACAACAATCGGACATAAAACAACAATATATACAGAAAAAACAATAGGTTGTGTTATGGGCACGTGCGGTGCTAAGGTGCAGTGATTGGTTCCGGGATAGTGCCAATAATATATAAGTTATAAGTTATGTGCGGGGGGGGGCAGAGTCAGTGTGATGCAGGGGGTTTGTTTGTGAGCCCCACTGCCATGGGAAAAAAACTGTTCAGGTGGCGCGAGGTTTTGGTCCTGATGGCCCGGAACCTTTTTCCAGATGGGAGTCTCTGGAATAGGTGGTGGCCGGGATGGGAAGGATCAGCAATGATCTTGCCTGCTCTCTTCCTGGTCCTGGAGTGGAACAGGTGTAGGAGAGCCGGCAGGTCACAGCCGATGACCTTCTCAGCTGACCGAATGATCCGCTGCAGTCTGCCCTTGTCCTTGGCAGTGGAGGCAGCGAACCAGACGGTGATTGATGCAGTGAGGATGGACTCAATGATGGCCGTGTAGAACTCGACCATCACTTTCTGCGGCATGTTGAATTTCTTCAGTTGCCGCAGGAAGAACATCCTCTGCTGGGCCTTCTTGATGATGGTGGTGATGTTCTCAGCCCACCTCAGGTCCTGTGCAATTATAGTCCCCAGGAATCTGAAAGATTCCACTGTTTTAACTGGGGAGTCGCACATGGTGAGGGGGGCGGTTTGGGCTGGGCTCCTCCTGAAGTCTGCTATCATCTCTACAGTTTTCGAAGCGTTCAGCTCCAGGAAGTTCTGGCTGCACCAGGAAGCCAGGCTGTCAACTTCCTCTCTGTAGGCGGCCTCGTCCCCATTGGAGATTAATCCAATTAGGGTTGTGTCGTCTGCAAACTTCAGGAGTTTGACAGAGGGGTGGCTGGAGATGCAGTTGTTGGTGTAGAGGGAGAAGAGTAGAGGGGAGAGCACACAACCTTGTGGGGCTCCAGTGCTGATGGTCCGGGGCTCAGAGACAAGCTTGCCCAGCCTCACGCGCTGCTTCCTGTCTGTCAGGAAGTCAGTGATCCACCTGCAGGTGGGCTCAGGCACGCTCAGCTGTGTCAACTTGTCTCGGAGAAGAGCTGGGGCGATAGTGTTGAATGCGGAGCTGAAGTCCACAAACAGGATCCTGGCGTAGGTGCCGGGGGAGTCAAGGTGCTGGAGGATGAAGTGGAGTCCCATGTTGACTGCGTCGTCTACAGACCTGTTGGCTCTGTAGGCAAACTGCAGTGGGTCGAGGAGGTGGTTGGTTATGGCCTTGAGGTGGGTCAGCACGAGGCGCTCAAAGGTCTTCATTACTACAGAGGTCAGGGCGACTGGTCTGTAGTCATTAAGGTCTGTGATCCTCTGCTTTTTGGGAACGGGGATGATGGTGGATGTTTTGAGGCAGGCAGGTACCACGCATTCAGCCAGTGAGGTGTTGAAGATGTCCGTGAACACTGGAGACAGCTGGTCCGCACAGTGTGGAGGGGGAGACAGCGTCTGGTCCAGCTGCCATATGAATGAAGACGTAACCGCCTGTCATACGATAAATAGGTAAAGTTCTGAGACCAACCCACTATATTCAATAAAAGTAAAGTGACAAAGCAAATGAAATAGTTGCAAATAGTCCTATTCTTTGGCAACTGTGGAGAAAAAACTCGAGCAGAAGTGTGCTTCATATGCTTCAACCGGTTGGGCTGAGCGGAGAAAAATTAAGAAGAGGAGAAGTGGGTGGGAAAGAGGGGAGAGAAGAGGGGGGGGGCCAAGGGGGAGGGGGAGAGAGAGAGAGAACAATTGCTTAATTTATAACCGTATGTACGTATGCAAACATTGGGATCTATAAAAACAAACTTGACAGGAGAATGTAAGCACTTCTATGCAAACCTTAACCCATTGGTACGAATATTTTGGAGACGGTAAAGTGGCGATGCAGACCTGAGGAGGGGAATTGAAGTCAGATATTGATCCACTTCAAAATTAACATTAAAACCAAATGCGTTATTTGCGCAGTGTTATCTTCTATAACACTGCGCCTGTATCACCATGTTGGACTTAAGTTTTCATTTTCTTTTATTAATGATATTAGTGCTTTCGCCACCAAAAAGTTGCTCTTCTTCTCTTCGCTTGATGCCATGATTCACCAAAGAAACCCATTTGTCAGCAGGATAATTTGATATTCATGAGGTGCTTTGCATTGACTTTATGGTTGAATGTGGGCGTGAAGAGGGCGGTATATGAGGCCGATCCACATACACACGTTTCGAGGTGGAGTGTGATTTATAAAGGGAACATCGCCTTCAGGTCTGCATGCACAGTTTTATAAATCAGAATCTTTTTTAGCGTATGCCATTTTCAGCCTTTGTGCACACGTACACTTTTAGTATGAATCCTAGGCACTGTTTTATAAATGAGGCTCCTGAAGAGGATTGTTGTTTTTTATATTTTTCTATAAATGATGAATAATAAAAGGTTGTGGAATTCTAGAAGGCTTTCTTGTTAGTTACTAGACCATCTTTACATACAAGGCGAAAATGATCTAGACTGGTAGAACTCAACTTTCTAACTTCTGTGATGTCTGTTTTAAAGCATTGAGCTAACCTCCTCTGATTTACTACCATCTTTTTCAGAGGTCTTATAGTTTCAAGGGTTGTCTGCAATGAAGCTGCTGTACTATTAACAAAGTCATTAACTAGCATGGGAGTGAAGATTTGTTGTTTGTTTTGTTTCCTGTGTTGTACTGACACACGGCTGTGGAGGAAATATCAGAGAAATTCTATCCCAAAATTTGTTTATGATATTATCTGATAAAAAAGAATGTAATTTTTTTCCAAATTCAGTGAAGAGGTTTTGGGGTAAATATTACCTTTTCAATTTCTATGCCATATGTATGAACATGATCAAAAGTGAGTGGGTTTATTTACATGTTAAATAAAACAAGTCTATTAGTGAATTAAATGCAGAACTAATGATCAACATCTAAATTATTGTTGAAATCACCCACGACAATGACTATCTGTGAAAAGCACTGACTGTTGGACCATGTTTAATGACTAGTTTAACAGTTTTCCAGATTGGACAAACAAGGTTGAGGCTTTCAAATGAGCTATAACGTCCTATAGGTCGAGGGTTGATTGAAAAGTCCGATTTAAATATTGCTGTGACTAGAGAAGAGCTATATAAATACAGACCATTTACCATTTAAAACTATCTTCGGAGAATTTACTTTTTGCTTGTAATATTATTATAATATTCTTTATCTTTTCCCCTTTAAGTGGCCGAATAATACTCGTATCGTATGATATGCTTGAATGGAAAAGGTATTTGGAACAAGCAGAATCATTTATGATAAAACTCTTGATGATTTTATTGCTTCTCATTTGTACAGCAGTGTATGGTTTCTAACTGGGTTTATAACAAAATAACTTTGTGATCATTTAATTGGCATGAGACAAAAGGCAACTGGATTCATGAGGGATGGAGCTGGAAAAGCAAACCTTTTTCATTAGTTCTTAAAATCAAAAGGAGGGAAAGGAGAAGGTAAAATGAGAAAATTAATTGTTTATCAGATAAACCAGTTACAGAGCAAATGACAGAGAGAAGGAAAAGCACCGACTTAAACACAAATGTATGTCTATATGTATGTATGTCTGAAAAAAACAGACAGAACAAAACGACAAACACATCACTTGGCACTGATTGTGAGTTGATTATATGACTTGTGTGACTGGGCACTGCTCGGGCTGATCCAGGAACAGCGTCTGGAACATGTGGTTGTAGAAGGATGGATGGTACAGGCAGGCTCGAGTGCAGTCTGGGCTGAAATTCACCTCCAAGATCTGGGGCTGCATGATCCGCTCACCTGCCCCAGAAACACACAAATTAGAAAAAAACAATTGATGATTAGGGTGATAACACACGATACAACATTTTCTGGTCCTATACAAAGACATTCTCAGGTGACAACACTGTGTAAAAGGGTCTGTATTTATATAGTGCTTTTCTAGTCTTGATGACCACTCAAAGTGCTTTACAGTATAGTTATTGCCATTCAGACACACATTCATAGAGTGCATCTATGTGCAGCACTTTCTCTATGAGAAGGGGCAATTTTGGGGTTCAGTATCTTGCCCAAGGACACTTAAGCATGTGGAATGGGGAAGACTGGGATCAAACTGCCGACCTTCTGGTTAGAGGACGAGGACGACTGCTCTACCCCCTCAGCCGCCCGTGTGTGTGGTGTGTGTTTCGGATATTGTGTAAATATGGGTGTATTTGTCTGTCTGTATGTGTGAGTGCCTCTGTGTATATGTGTGTATCAGTTTTCTGTTTGTGTGTTTGTGTGTGTGCGTGTCTCTCTCTCTCTCACTATGTCTGTGGCCCATCAGAACATCCATTCAGTTTTTACCAATCTCTGCAGACAGGCATCATTTGGCACACACATTGCCACAATAAACATCGGCAGTTGCAGGCACACATGTCCCTCCTGTGCATCAGGTGCGCATACTGTGTGTGCGTGTATGCTTTCAATACTATCACGCACTATCACCTCATAGAACAGCTACTCTCATGGACTGAATCCTTTTTATATACATTCTACGATTGAAACAAATGAATGAGTTCTAAATTTAGTGACCGTTGTGTAGTCTTCTCCATCACCATGTAGTATAGAGCAAATGCTCACCATTATCTCCTGTACTCCACTTCAGCATGACGTCTACAGCATATATGGCCCGGGACGATGGGTAGGAGCCAATCCCATATGGAGCTGGTCT
Source organism: Hippoglossus stenolepis (assembly GCF_022539355.2). NCBI lineage: Eukaryota > Metazoa > Chordata > Actinopteri > Pleuronectiformes > Pleuronectidae > Hippoglossus > Hippoglossus stenolepis. The sequence goes on along the minus strand of NC_061504.1, from coordinate 895,575 downwards.
AGAGGAGGCTGCCTGGAAAAGCTCCCTGAATGCTTTAAACAACTCTCCCTACAAGAGGTAGTGACAGAAAGAAATAGAAGGCAGAGGATAAGAGCAAAGAAAAGTGTAATTTAAACAAGGTTGCAAGGATTACTAGCCATCAGGCCTGTGGTGTACAATCTGGGGGAGGCTTAAGACACTGGGTCATTGACATAAGATTTGAACTCTCAGAACTTATAGATGCAGAAATTGTCATCTCTTTAAGAGTTCTAATATCTGTAGCAGTCAGAGCCAGTAACAGCTCTTTAATTGTTAAAAAGCAGGAATTACAACCCTGAAGTTAAAACTGGATCTCAGGTTCCTGTAGTTGAAAAGTAGAAGATGTTCTTAATTCCTCAATAAGTTCCTGGAATCTTGTGCAAATGAAAAGGGGTGAAATGTTTACACTTACTTGCACCTCCTTCCATGGATACTGTGGGTTCTGCTTCTCAAACTCTGGGATGAACTCGTCATAGTGCACCTTCAAACAGAAGAACAGTGATGACTTATTACCACACAATTACCATGTTCATAAATACAGATCCAACCGACTAAAGAGCTATGAAATAGATGTCAGTGAAGTTCTTGTAATTGCAGTCTGCTTTTACAGAAGGATAAGCTAAATTGCAAAAAAATGTAAGCATACCTGCTTGAGCTCTACACCATCTGCATAGTTCATAACGGTGAAGTGCTTTTGGTAATCATCAAAATGGTCCAAGAGGAAAGGCCTAGAAAAGAAAACACAAAGATTTAGCAGATGGTAGAGTTGTGGGAATTTCTAGATTCTTAGATGCATCGTGATGCGGACATGGGGGACTCTGCATTGATGCAGTGGCAGAACATAATCGATTCATGTTTAACACGACTTTCATTGTGTTCCTCCGCTGCTTCAGGATGAAAACAAACTGACATAAAAAGGTCCCGTCGTCCTGCACTGTGTCAGAGTCCCCTGTCTGAATCTGCTGTCTCCACACTCCTCCGCTGACCTGCCCTCTACTTTACCAATAAACACTAATCCGAAATTACTAGGACACGTACAATACTTGACGTTTAACTTTGTTTGTTTATGAGGCACACTTTTAAAAACACACTGTGTGTACTCATTCCCCTGCCACACACACAACACGAGACGTAACATGCACAGCCAGGACATCAGGGTTAAAATGACTTAAAAAATGTGGTTTGTGTGTGGAAAGCAACAGAAGCACACACACACACACACACACACACACACACACACACACACACACACACACACACACACACACACACACACACACACACACACACACACACACACACACACACACACACACACACACAGGAGAGAAGTTCTTCCCACAGATTATCACACAACTAATGAGGCTAATGAAGATGTACAGACTTGATATGTAACCGTCAGGATACGCATTTCTATTTTAAATGAGCAAAATCAGATAAAAAACATGGGCACGATCAACCAATACATCATTGCAAAGTGCACAGATTAGAAATCACAGTTCGTAACTCAAACAATTTGTCCAATCATCACATATCTTGCTATGATATCTTCAAAAATATCTTTAAATGAATGGGGGGGAATTAAAAAACAATTTTTAAAGTACATCAAAACTGTACCTGTTAGCAAAACGCAACCAGAAGACATCGTAGACATAAAGACACAGAGGCTGCACAGAGCGCAGCATCAGCATGTAGCGAATGTCAAACTTCACCATTCCCACCTCCTCCCTGTTATACAGTACCGGATCTTCAAGGTACTTGCACACTACCTGGAAAAACAGGACAAACAAAAAAATAATAAACCTGGTAAAGAAAAGGACACAGCCTATTTACTAAATACATTGAAATATATCATATTTGTATGATAATGTGTAGTTAGGGTTAATAGGAGAACAACTCTTTATATGTTCGACTGTTGACTCTTGAAAAGAAACCTTGCTGAAGAATTGATGCGGTAATGATGCATTTTCCAATTGAAACATTGTGTTTAGGACTCATGTTACAGGTCAGAGCAGGAATGCTTATGTTCCCAAATCATGGTGGCATGTTCCACACAGCGTGGGAAACCTGGGTTGCCGGCCCTTCTGGCAGCTGGTATAAATTTAGCCAATCTTCATCAGATAGGTGGACACCCTCCTTGCCATAACTGCAAATAGCATCTTCCCCTCGACATTCAGAAGAGCTATGCTCCTGAACTGACTGATGGTCTTGGAGTTTGGCTCTTTGGGTATGAAGACTGCCACTGCCCTTTTATGATGTAATTATTCCTTTGGGCCACGTTGTTCTCAACGGAGTCCAGAGAAGCTACATCAAGTTCTTACACAGCCATTGGGCCCTGGTGCTGATGATGATCTCGCACGCTGGATGACTTGCTTTCTGAGTTTAAGTTGTGATGGGTCAAACAGAACAGACAAAAAAAGTCAGCCACTCTTGTTTTTAAACACTGGACATGGGTGTGCGTTGAAGTGATGAGCAAGTGGACACAGGAACACGTACGTAATGTTAGAAGAGAGCACCGTGCGGCAGCTTTGTTCAGGTGAACGCCATCTGCACCAAAGACACACATGTCCCCAAAAAGAGGTTGAAATTGCCCTACATCACAGCCAAAAGTAGGCATGGGCCGGAGATATGAACTCTGTTATGGGACTGTTTGAGGGTGTTAAAGAGATTGATTAAATCAAGTTTTATTACTTCGGGCTATCACTTATTAATGTCATTTGAGCCTACAATCCTGTAACAAACACCAAATGCCAGATGGGAAGACATCCAACCAGACCCAGACTTGGAAACAGGACTGTCTGGTGTTAAACAACCAGGCTAAAACAAAAGCAATGCTGCAAATGGACTTTCATGACCTGAAGGCATTTGTGATGCATTGTGAGGTCTTAGGCTAATTGGCTTCATGGTGTCTGTATGTGTGTTGGTACCTTTGGTGTACTCTCCCTCTGCCTGATGATGTAGTTCAGGTTGTTGGTGATGTGTGTGTCCAGTCCACGGGCCAAGTTCCAAGGCTTACAGATCCAGTGGTTATCCTCACCGCTGAAAGATACACCCAGACAATGTACCTGCATGTAGCCAGGCAAGCATCTACCTTGTTAAGCACTGATCAGACTAGGACTGGGCGATATGGACCAACAGTCATTCTCTCTTCTCTTCAAGAGAGATGCAAACATGAGCACAGCTTTTTAGCATTATAAATGGTACTACTGAATCCTATACCTCATTAGAAAATATATCAATGTACTGTAAAAAGTTAATATACCGCCCAGCCCTTAGATCAGACCACCAACTTGTACAAAGGCAACATGTTTTGGTTATATCAAAGAACTCTACACATTTGTTCACATTAGGTTAATACAAAAAAAAACAACAACCTTTCTTGTCTCAGTTGATAATGCTTGATGAACTTTGGAAGTTCTGTCTGGAGGTTGAAGGTCTCTGGTAGCCAATCAGGTCCGGTTCCACTTTTTACTCTGCGGGCCACAGCGGCCAGGCAGTCCTTCACAGTAATGATGTTCTCACAGGGGAATTGGTTGAGCATCACATGCGGTCTCTCCTCACTCAGTTTTCTGTCAGAGAAATGTTTTTTAAATAAAAATGAATGATTGAAAAAAGTCATTGTGTTCTATAGAGGGATATGGGAGTAAAAGTGAGACAAAGTAGGGCTGGGCAGTATGGAAAAAAATCTCATCGCGATAATTTTTTTTCACATCAGTCGAAATCAATACATACTGCGATATAAAACAAAACCAGAATTTTTTATGTACAATGTTCTTCTAATGTACAAACGTTTTTTATAATGCACGAAACATATTTTACTTGCTCGTACAATCATCCTGTGCCACTGCACTTTACTTATAAGATTTCATACAAACCACTACAGTGAAAAGGTGTATATAATGTACATACATTTTTTAAATAAAATCTTTATTCTATTGCCTGCCTCATTCTGGCGTGCATGCTGCTGTAACAACTGAAATTCCCCTGGTGTGTTGTTCTATAAAGTTTTATCTTAACTTAACTTATCTTAAATCAGCTCCACTGCACTAAGGCACATTACTCCGCTGGTCAACAAGTGAACTGATCTTTATAAAAACCTTCTGAATTCATATTTATGTTCCTGGATAAACAGGGCGTCTATAAGACAAATTGTGATTTGTGAATATGGGCCATACAAATAAAATTGGATTGATTGATTCTTCTGCAACAATGAAGTTAAAACACAGCGTTACGTCTTAATCTGTGGGAGGAACGTCTGTCTGCAGGAGTGTGTGTCCCTCTTCACACACAAACTGATAATTCACATGGGATATAATTTGTATTTATGCCATTGAAATGCCTTTGCCTGTATGTGTGCATGTTGTGTGCGTGTTACTTGGTTTCTGACCTAAAATCTTTGATGTGATCATAGCCCCAAATAATATCAGCTTCCTCCTCTTCTTCTGTCAGCTGGAACTGCGGATGTGTCAGGTTGTTTCTTACTTGGGACATTACAGTGTAAACTCTGGAAACAAAGCAGAGAACAGGTGGAATATGAGGAAAGACAGTAGGACAACAGGCACAAGAGGAAAGAACACAGAGACACTGTAATATAATGGATTACAAAAACTGAAAAAAGCCCTGCTACAGGATGGCAGCCCATAAATACAAATAAAAGGGAAGCTCAGTCCTGGGTCCTGTCTCAGAAAGCAGCTTTAAAAACCTGACCGAAAAAACTCAAGAGTTTTGGGTTTTAGAACAGGCTATTAAAATAAGTTTACTCAACTCAGAGTTTGCATCATCACTGCAGCAATGGAAAAAAAATTTGAGCCACCTACTTCTTCCCAGTGGAATTGTAAATATATTAATGAGTAAAAATGCAGATTATGAGCATATAGAAGAGAAAGAAATGAAAGGTTTTCTCAAAGTGTGTGTGTGTGTGTGTGTGTTGCTTATGTTTAATTTATATAAAAGGTGCAACCCAACAGGCATAAAATGTTCTTAGCAGCAACTGAAGTTGAAATATAGAAATATAGTCCAAATACAATATTATTGTATTACTAACCATTGTGATGTTTAGCTTACCCTACTTAACACAACATTCAGTTGCTACATTAAAATGTGACAAATGGCAAAATGTTCTCAGATAAAAAAGAGCAAAGATTTCTGCCTTTACAACACCACCAGTATTTTACATTGTCTATTTGAAAGCATCACTTAAATGCTTTTATACTATTATGTATGTATTTGAACGATTATGATGTGGCCTACACACTGTTGTGAAAACGATTCAAATTAGGTGGGGCACATTCCTTGGTGAAGTTATAATTTCGCTGCATGATCTTAATCTTCTAACAGACTTCCATGCAGTTGTAAGTTGTCAACTCCAGAAACTATTCATAATGTGTTAGTGCAGAGCACAACCCGTTGATGTTCATTACAGGATGATGTAAACACCTCGTCAGCTGCCACAGATCCAGAGAGGCCTACTTATGTTTACACTTTATAAACAGTATCTTAACAGTTGATGATACAGCAGTCTTGTTAAAAAAATACATTTGGCACCTTTTGCATCACAGAACAATGGAAATTACAATGAGGGAGAGCTTGCACCCATGTCCACAGCCTAACTTGACTCTATGAGAGTCACAATACAATGGAACTAGGCAACCTGAACTGTAAATTACTTTCTGGTGTTCCTACAGTTCCCTGTAAAGCAGCAGAAGAAGATATAAAGAAATTCAAAAATTAGACTGAGAAATGGAACACAAGGCCGAAAATGCAAAAGACGAATAGAAAGTACAACTGGTGGTAAATCATATAAAAAGGTAGGTAAGGTGCTCCAGGTGAATTACTTCACTGAACTTAAAAAAGATCTACTATACAACTGCAATTGCACTTGCAGGAAATAAAGAAAGTGATGGGCCAATCAGAAATGAAGCAGCATATTGTGTGTCTGACTGAAAAGGGTACTTCACATTATAATAATAATAATAATAATAATAATAATAATAATAATAATAATAATAAATAAGTGCTTCACAAACAAACAGACCCTGGGATGCTAAGGACTAATTTACAGCATCCCTGTGTGATTTAGGTCCAAACAACAAAACGTGCCCATTTTTGTCTGCATTTATTGAGTGTTTAGATCAATTTCCGACATGGAAACAACTGGTTATTTTTCATTATATTATTAAAAATATATACTTTTTGTACTGGCAGTGGTTATTATTGGCCTACTATTAAAGGGAAAACACTGTATTATATATATTTCCCATGTTAGCTACAGAATGTACACTAGATTTACTACAGCAAAAACATTCCATGGCAATCAGGCAACATTTGCTAAGATAAGTTCATGAACCAACTGACAGATATTGCAGTTCGGCAAAGAACATTTGGTTCTTGGGGAACTCAAACATTATGAATGAATATAATGTCTATCTGTGAGCTTCCCATTTTCTAAACACATCACTTTTACAACATAATGCCACTGATTTAATGATGGAGGACCTGGATTACTGTCATATTTGCACTTCACAAAAATATGCTGCTTACATATTTTGCTTACAATATCTGTGCATCCATTTAGATATCTAGTGGAGAACAACAGAGTTTAGTCTTACTTAAGGATTTTGTCCTTGGGCACAGTGTAGGGTTGGATTTCCACTGGAAGCTGCTCCTTGTTTTCTCGTGAAATCATCTAGAGAAACACAGGCCGGTTAAGACTTAAAAGTAGGAATATATTACATTTTTTAAAAATCTAAAAAAAAATCTACTCCATATCACACTCCAGTTATTATTTTACCTATGAACAAAAACACACATACACTTCCTAAAAAACATTCTGCACATTAATTAATTAATCGTAAAACTTTGGAAGGGATTGAAATGGAAAATAGTGTCTGTATAGAAATATATACAGACACACAATTTCTTTGTATGATGACAATGTAAAGATCTTGAATCACATCAATAGTTTTCACCTCATAGTATGAGTCCGGGGGTTCAGTAGTGGCACTGCTGACCCCTTCTAGATCAGTAGGGATCCATGGTAACAGTCGGCATCGCCTCACCAGGGGGTTTGCCTCCCCGTATGTGTAATCACGGGTTACTTCATCTGTGGAAACAATAAGATGGTACAGATGATACAATTCTGCTGTGTGGAAATGTTGCCTCATTAAATTGGTTCCTACTAAAGACATAAATCTTTAACTGGTTTCCTCTTGTGGTTAGTTCCACATTTGTGTGCCATTGTAAATAATTGTCACCAAATAGACAGTTTTTATACAGATGCCACAAGACTTTACTTTGTGACCACTTCCCTTCTTGTGACTAAATGGGCAGCATCTATATAGCACTTTTCCATTCTTATCAACCACTCAAAGCACTTCAGACTAGTAAATCACATTTCACCTCCTTCCTGCAGGTCCTGCAGAGGCCAGAGGACAGTGTAGGCAACTTGGCCATGTGTGTAGAAAAAGGGAGCCATGCCACAGCTGGGCTGATCAGAGTGCTGTACCTGGGAGCCAAACTCATCCATGATGTACCACACAGGAACCTTCTCCTCTGCTGACTGCACATGAACACACAAGGAGAAGAGTGACGACCGAGAGATAACTGACACAATGACTATGTCCACAAACTTTTATATTTCAATCTGCCTTCAGGGTTGCATTATATTCATTTAGCATATCCTTTTGTGCAATGTTGCGCGGGATGAGAGGTTTATTGGAACAGCTTGTTTGTGCTTACAGACACAGGTTAGAGAAGGAGCAGAGCAAATGTATGCTTGATCAGGAGCTATTTGAGAGAGGGGGTAGGCTTTTTGGTCAAAGCACAGCAAAATGTGAAAATAAAATGAAAGAATAATGCCCTCAAAATAAAGAATACAGTAATCAAAAAAGATAGACTCCATAACATCCGCATACTAATATGGTCACAATAATAATAATGAAAATAATAATGAAAGAATGTTGATCAGTGTTCCTTCTCTTTTCAAGAAACCATTTTTCAAGACCTGAGTAATAGATGAGAATCAAGCTCTAGACTGATAGGTTTCTCACTGTGGAAGTCGCATTTAAAACATATATGTAATCATCCATGACTCTGTAATTAGAGGACAACAACTGTCACTAAGTATGCAGTACAGAAACATGTGGCTATAGACCTGAATCCCACTGACCATTCTATTCTACTGGATCAGCTACAGCAGCCTGATCTCTAATAATGCAAATTGCGTAAACACACATGACCCTGGAGTTTCCAATTCAGCCGTTGACCTATCGCATTTGAGCAGGCTTTGGTTGTCAGTGTGGAGAGCAAATGAGGCAGAACACATTGACCAAAATGCATTGGCAATCTGCTTTTTAATTAATCTGCATTCATTTGCAGACAGCTGTTAATAGAGATTAGCCTGGACCTAAAATACCTACAAAAAGTATCACTGTTTTTTGTGTGGAGAAACGTTCAACTTATGTGATAAAAGAAACTATTCGGAATGTACACAGTTTAAGGAGAAAGAAAGAGGGAGTCTTTGCCCTCACATGCGCGGTCTACATAAAAATAATGGCCATTGCCCCAGAGACTAAGACTACGTTCACACAGTAAGCCCAAGTGGCCCGAATCTCATTTCCCCCCCCCATGTGACCCAGATCTGATTGTTTAATGACAGTGTGAACAGCACAAATCACATGGAATCTGATCTTTTCATATGTGGTTCTAAATCAGATACAGATCTTTTTTTTTTATGCAGGCAAAGGGGCGGGCAGGTCTTTTTGGAGAGGCGTTGACAGAAGGTAGCCCCTTGATATCTTGAAGTTTTGGATGAAATCTGTTTCATTGAAGCCATTCATGAAACGATCCCACCGTTCCTGGCTCAGACTCCACACACAACTCTGTACAGAAGAGCAGCCTTTACAAAAGCCATAATTACAATTTCAACTGTCTTTCTCTTCATTCTTCTCCTACTCGTCAACTGCTTCCACATTCGCCTGCTTCCACTGCACAATAACCATGTTTATTACAGACTTTTTCTCCTTGTTTACTTCCATACACGGTCTTGTTGTTCTGCATATGCTGGTCACATCAGGGCCACGACTAATTCATATTGGAGTTGGTTATGGCCACATTTTTAAAAGATAATGTGAACAGCTACATCAAAAATATTTTATAATTGAGCACTAATGCTTGCAGTGTGAACATAGTCTAATTAGTCATCAGACGATAGCCGATGGGTTCAGAGATAGAGGAAGATGTGAGAGGAAACTTAAATCAACAGAATATAGCAACGAATCCTGTCATTTGATCTCCTAATTGTTGAGGGTGTGTTAAATACCCAAACCCACAAGCAGCAAAGGCAATAGTGCTTGTGAGGCATAACTGTTCCATAAGCATCCTTCAATTACAAAAAAATTTGCCAACTTTAAGCAAATTACGCTCAGACAGATTCAAATAGCAGAGTTGCAGAACCAAGCACAAAATAGTTTTTACCAATATCTTCAAACACAGTGCCTGTATACGCAATTATGACTTCAGTTTTCATATAGCCTATTTTTTGTTTGAAATCATGAAATAACTGAACATGAGTCCACTTCCAGGCGCACTGGATACCACTTAAATAAATAAACTAGTCACCGGTCACATTTCCATTCCAAATTATATTCCAGGGTGGAGGTTAAGATATCACTGATTGTGGTGATCAATTTGGCGAGGTGAAAAGAAACCAGTCCAATTGCTGTGAATATGTGCATCACTCCTCTTCTTCAATTTATTGCACTTCCCCATCCTCAAATCCACTGTTGAACTGTTCAATAACAGTATGACAATGCATAAAAACACAATTCATAACATACACAACGTAGAAAGCGAATCACAATACACGACAAACAAGCGTAAACAAACATACCCCGCTGGCTGCACACAACCAAGAGGGAATGAGTCCACTTGAAAATGCTAAATCTAAAAACGGGCAATGTAACCTCAGCTTTAGCTATGAAAACCTGTAAGCAGCATTTGAACTGCACTGTTTCCCATGTCTTCTAAGCAAGCAAGAATTGCGGCACCTTAAAGTGTCCGTTTGCGATATTGATTTTAAAGCAGTTCGTACTTAACGTCATCAGCACCAAATAAATCAATAGAAACAATATAATATTCATGGCAATAAATCAAATACATATAAACAAACAATATCTCAAAATTAACTATGGCAGTTAAAATGTGGGCGGGCTCAGGAGGTAGAGCGGGTCTTCCATGAACCAGAAGATTGACAGTTTAATCCCAGTCTCCGCAATCCCCCAACCCTACGTGTACTTGGGCAACATACTGAACCCCAAACTGCCCCTGACAGCTGTGCTGGCACCGTATGGGTGATATATGATGCTGCACATAGATGCACTGTATGAATGTGAAACTACTCACAGCTCAAAGTTTTTTTCTATTCACGCATTCACAGTCATAAACTATTTTCAAACATGCACTGCAGTCCCTCAGTATTTTCATGTGTCAACGCAAATGTCCGAGGGAGACGCTCCGCAGTTTCTGGGGACTTTCTCCACCTAACCTCCTAGTATAAAGCCTGTAGAAAGGTTGATGACGCTTCTAACACGGACAGACACAAACATTTAAAAAGGAAAAAGAAAACAAATATCTCTTCGTGAAAAAGCGCTGTCATACACGTAGAAGAATCAGACGAAGATGTCAAGAGAGTTTGTGGTGATAACAACTGACGACGGTGTCTGGGTGTTGTCAAGAAAATCACGTGATCTACGCAGCAGTTATTCCGTCTGTCTGCTGCACCCGGCGGCTCCACCTCGCGCCTGAATAATGAGGAGGATTTGTTGCTGTTGTGAACTTGTCTGTGCAGAAAACCACCCACTGTGTTGTGCATGTGTGAAAGGCCAACTCTGGGTAAACTCTAAACGTCTATAAAGAGTAAAGCGCTTTAAACAGACATTTTATCATTTAGCTTTAAATCCTGCTGTGTCATTGCTTAAGGACTACGTGAATGGAAGGATTAGGAGAGAACAAGTGTTCAATGACCACAAAGATTTCCTGGCCCATGTTCATAGTAGTTTGTTCACACGAAAAAAGTGTTTGTCTTTTATGGTGATGTGATCATCATTTACGTTTGACTTCGTTGTATATGACTTTTAGATATTCTCTTTACTGACTGAATCTGTATTTGCTTCTCATATCACAATAAGAACTGTATTCATGGTTCTGACCATGTCACTTACAATAAACGTCTCCGCTTTTGTCACCTGAATGTGTTCAAAGCTGGATAAGAAACCCCAAAGCTAACTGGGATAGTTGAAAACAAACTCTGTAGGTAACCAGGACGGCTGAAGTTAGGTAAAGTGACGGGGGGTGACGAAGGGATACTTTGAGTATGTTGAACTTGCTTCATAGTACAGGCCCGTGGCCGAGTGGAAACTTTTTCTGAACATACCCCCTGAGAGAGGTGATAAGTCTGGTTGTACTTCCACATGCTCTCCATCACGTCCTCCACCGTGTCCGGGTCGGGGACCTCACCATGGAAGTCCACCCCCATGAGATCAGCCATTCTCGACAGCAGGCCCGGGATCTGCTCCAGCTGCTGACGAGTGTGATCCACACGGTACGTCCATGCATGGTCCACCAAGAAAACACTGGAAGAAGATAGAAGCTCAGGATTAAAGTTCATTTTCAAGTGCCCATAATTCCTTAAACTCGCTGTTTATGTAAACAGCACAGGGACCCTCTGAAGACTCAAGCTCATGTTGAAGACACGGTGAAGCACTCCACAGAGCTGGGAGACACAGGCTTTGAGCGCCTTGGGGCTGCCACCATCGGGGCCCGCAGCCTTGCCTGGGTGGAGTTTCCTCAGCTCTCTTCTAACATGGTGAGGTGTGAAGGAAACTTTAGAGGATGCAGGCTGGGGAGGAGGAGGCTTGGAGTCGTCAGGAAGAAGACAGTCAGCTTGTGAGCCAGAGGAGGTGTAAGGAGGAGGGGGAGGGGGACCCTCACAGCAATTTGGGGGACAGTCAGGGGGAGGGGCGAGGAGTGGTGTTTGGAGACAGACCGCAGAAGAGTTGGGGGCAGGGGCCGCTGTATCAAATCTGTTAAAAGATAGATTAAATTCATTGGCCATGTCCAAGCTGCCCTCAGCTCCTCTTCCGCTAGCTGGTCTGAAGCCGGTGATGGTCTTCATTCCACACCAGACCTCCCTCATGTTGTTCTGCTGGAGTCTCCCCTCTTGATCTTCATCGTGTCTCCCCCGGAACTGTGGCCGGGTTGTGCGCCTGCCTTCTCCCTCGGGCTGTGAAGCTGTCCGTGGTCTCTGTGTCCGAAGCCAGGGACTGTTTATGTTTATTTATCGCAAGTCATATCGTCATCGTGATATTCAACAAGGTAATCACATATCGCATGTTTTCCTAATATCGTGCAGCCCTGATATATATATATATATATATATACACATATATACACAGACACAACTAGTAAAGCTTATTATCATTCATGATTACATAGATAATCTCTTGTATTCTGATTTATAATCTTAAATTGTAGGCCCCAACCTGCATGAAGTAGTGTGTGTGGGTAAACAGTATTACATTTGAGACACTAGCCATTGCCAGGCTAGGTGCACCTGGTGTTCAGACTAAAATCTATGTTTTTCTTTGTGTGTGTGTCTGTGAAGATGGCAATGAAACTGAACTCTAAACAAATGCAGTATGTTAGACAGGGGTGGGGGCAGGGGCAGTTTGGGCTGAATATGTGGAGAATGTGTGGCCTTCACATAGTGACTGTTAGTAGCCGTTGCTGGCTGGTTTTAATCTTGAAGTTGGTTAGTGTGTGTGTGTGCGTCACATCGCAGTTCAGTCTCGCACCTGTCTGATAATGCCTGTTGTGGAGACTGCACATCTGTGGCATACAATACACTGTACTTTAACTTGTTCTCATGCCTAACTTACTATATTACAGCCTAAACTCCATTAGCTTTTTTCAACATCACACATACATGAATGCACTGTGCTCATTAAGAAACTGTGACCTACCCTTAGAAAGAATTCAAGCAGCTGCCACTAGGTCAGATAGGACAGATAGGAAAGGTGTTGTTTTGTCTAGAAAATGCGCACGCTTACGCACACAGAACATACAGCCGATAACGCAGGAACAAGGTTTCTCACTCCAATGAACAACAACACCATATCTGCAAAAATACTGACGACCCACAAGGCTTCAGCTGAAGGCCTGTCTGTGAAACATGAAACCAAACACTGTCAGAATGTGAAGATTTTCCCAGCTACTGTCAGAGGAGGGGCGAACCTGGGAGCGGCTCCTCATCATTCGCGGATTCCAGTGCCAATAGGCTGGGACCACGCCTGCGCACCAGCAAGGGAGAGCCAAGGTCCAAACCACGGTGACTCCCCCTCATTATAAATATTGCACCCGCCGTCCGTTCGGCGCGACTCTAGACTACCCCGTGCTATTAGACGGCCGGGGCTGTGCGTTGCGTGCCCATAGCTATGTTGTAGCTTTTCATTGCTTCTAAATAAATACTTGTTGAACCAAACCGAGACCGGCTCTTCTCATACCTCGGGACAAAAGAACACGACACTGGTCACAGACAAACACTCTCTACATTGTACAGTTGAGAGATAGTAATATGGTATCAGGAATATTATATAGTGTCTATTACAAAACTAGTGAAATGCTTATGTTATGTTCCAAATGAGACCCATGGAACAAGTTTGTGACTAAACACATGTAGACATTGCAGAATCTCATAACAATTTACACATTTGTGTAAATTCGACATAATATAGGGATATTAAGAGGGATATTGACGTCATGGGGCGCCCTCACCTGGTCGGTTCTGAAGCTTCCAGCCCACTGGCCCTGGTCACAACCACTTTACTGCGGATCATTGGTATGGGATTGTCCTTCCTCTTCTCCTCGTTGTTTCCATTTTCCTCCTCGTCTTCCTCGTCATCTTCTTGTTGGATTTGCATGATACCGAAGACCTCCCCAGCATCGTAAATCTATGAATATAAACACAATGAGTCCATTTTTTATGGCATCACCAAACTCCATTGGAGAAACTTAATATTTTAAGGTTTGGTTGTGTGCTGCCACTAGCACACGCCGCTAATGGGGCTGATTTAACCATTTTAAAGTCCTGTTAAGTCCACTCTCCAACCCTGCACATACATCCCACTTCCCAAAGCATCATTTGTTTTATAACTTGTCATCAAACTTCCTGGTTCCTCAGCCTGTAAGGTTCTTCCACTTCGCATACAACCAAAGATCATGTGAACCGACTAGAACGCTCAATGTCTTCAATTTCTGATTGGTGCATTATTTCCTGCAGAGTTTGCCAGAGGGACTTTGGCGTTTAGTTGCAGGTGTTTGACATGTTATGGATGTCTACTAGGAAAGACCCCACACCCTGCCTGTAGTTGTGATGATTTAACAGGAGAGGAAGAACACAAACCTCGTTTGTAATTTTTTGATGCAGGCTCTTCCAGTAGATGTGGGGGATTCCTGAGGCCCTAAGGGCTCCGGTATGAAGGGCCAGAAATGACGAGAAGTGCTCGTCCACGTCTCCATCCATCGCGATCTGCTCTGCTGACATGATTCACGTGGAGTAAGATCAGGAAGACCCGGAAGAAGGAGAGTGTGACACACGATCCAGCACTTCTTCTTCTGATTTTACTGGCGGTTGGACAAACAAGCTTATAGCTGCATTACCGCCACCTACCGGACTGGAGTGTGGAACATTAGATTGGCAGTAAAACAAAATAAAACGAAATTACACTGCAATATATATATATATATATATAAGTATATAATATATATATATATATATATATATATATATATATATATATATACTTATTATTCAACCAGTTTTTTTCAGATACCTAGTGAGGTGTTTATATACTCTCCAAGTAGGTTAGATACAGTGGCATTTAGTTTTTCTATCTTTAATGCAGATGCCAATTCCTTTCTCTCCTTCTCATATCCTTACTGTCCAGTAGTGCATGCTCATCAGATTCAAGATGAAAACAGAGTGAGCATTTCCCAGTGCTCTGTTTACCTTTTTTATAAAGTGAAAGATTGGGTCCTGTTTGTCCTATCCTGAGACGGGAAAAGACTTCAATTGTGTTTCTATCCAGCCTCCTGCCCATACCAACATGTTTTTGTACATTGTAAAGATGTCTTCCTGTGTCATTAATGTCCCAGAACCTTGAAGCTATAAGTCTCTGAAGAATAAAAAAAACACAGATAAGGCTTTATTATTAGCACAATATTGCTTGGACGACATGATAATGTAGTGATTAGGGATTGTAGGCTGTAAATGTTTTTTTACCCCACATATCTAAACCAATGCTACATTTACATGACACAAACTTCCTGTAACATACTATCCCTATATAGTATTCATCCAGTGGTGTCTCTTACGTTTTATAGTTAATGAATGACGTGTACGTACAGTAACATTACTCACTAAGACGTAAACACAAGGCTGCGGTATAATCAGCCCTGTGTGTTTTGTTGGGTTGAACCATGAAGACCACTTAGGAATATAATCAAATATAAATACTGACCTGCATAGCTTCAGTCTGGTCCTTTGTCAGTGTTTGCTGTCTTTCCTCCTCCTCTGGCCAGGTGGCTATAAATCCACATGGTTCATTTATTTCATATTGCCTGATCATCCTAGCTGGTGCTACGCAAGTGTATATTCGTCATAATGCTACAACAAATGTACAGAAAACCACTGTACACATACTGTTGCTTAAACTATTTCAGTGTTATCACTATGAATGAAATATGAAACATGTTTAAACAGCAAAGAAGAAATCCATCTCTACTAAGTTTTATTACATTTATGATTTATGATGAAAGGTTATGTTGGAATGTAGTAAAAAAGCTGATGTATGAAACATGAAGCATCATGGGAAACGCTCTGGAGGCCGAACACAGTTTGGAGGAACAGAGGTCACCCAGGCACATTTTGGGAAACATAGAAATAGACTTAGTTTGTCTAATAATATATAAATACAAAATATATGGCATCAGCATTTTCAGCTTTTTTATTGCTTTTGTGAATAGATAGTCATCTGCTCTATCAGGGTTGAGGGAACATAGGGCTTACACACACATAATTGTGAAGGTACATAGACACACTCCCTCTCTAGTAAAGGAAAATGAGGTACAGAGAGTATCACAAAGCGGACAGAGAAAATCAGTACACAGCCAGAATTAAAAGAAGAATTTCTAAGACAGGAGAGACGGAGATGGAGACAGAGAGTTAGGGAAGGACAAATATAGCAAATAAAGGATTTGACTGAAAGAGAACAGAGGAAAAGAAGAAATAACAAAATGAGGCAATTTACTCTGAGATACAAAACGCTGAGGCCAAAGGAATCCAAAGTCGAAATTAAACACACACTTAAATGTGAATAAAATGTTTTTAAAATATTTCTCTTTTTTTTTGTATTTGTTGTTCAATGTGAAAATATAATCTGTCTCTTAACATGTAAATGTGTTTTTAAATCTTAAAAATACTTTGGTGTCTGATGGTGTTGACACAAAATAAGCACAATTTTGTTAAAAAAGAAAAAAGATGGGAGGTTGTATCAAAGCATATAGCTCAGTAGCCTAGTATATGGTAGATACATACATTTAGTTTAATTTGTCTGAGCTTAAGGTTTTATTTTTTCAATATTGGATCCTGTTTTGTCCCACTTCTCAAGAATCAGTGATCACCATGGATCCCATGGATTGTTAGAGGGTCTCTGAGGAGGGTATTTAGGGTAGGGTTCAAAACCTCATTTGTATACTGATATCAATATACAGTAGAAATTGAAAAAAATTCAAAAGATATGACAATCAGCCTACTTACTGCTTTGCGGTATATGTTTATTTTTGATTTGCTCCCAGGTGCGCTTGAACCCACCTGGGTTGCCTGTGAAAAAAGAAGATTAAAACTGTCATACACACAATGAGAATACATGTAAAATACACATTAATGTAATGGAAACACAAACGAAATTATAGTCAGATCTATTCTTGCCCTAATAACAGTTTTACCAATCAAACATTGACTTATAAGCATTCACACAGCGACTTTGCAGCTGTGTTTTTTTTTCCTGGTTAATGTGATTGTACTCCTTATACTTTTTTAATGTAGTAGTTTGCTACTCGTTGTGAAATATGCGGCTCTGCTGCCACTACACTTGTCTATGTCCGTGATTGGTCATATGCAGTAAACACCGCCCCTTTTACACGCAAAAGCTCATATCTAAAGTACTGGGTAGACTTACTGAGTTGACAACAAACGTTGTGTGACCATTAAGCCTGATTGAGTTTGTTGGATTGAGTTCAGCCGGATATCGGAGAAATATCCTGGGTATGTTGAACTCAGAAAACAGTCTACATCTTTTCTGATGATTCAGCTGCATTTCTAGGGCCCTGTTTCAGAAAGCAGGGCTAAGGAACTCTGAGAGTAAACCAGACCTCTAGGTTGATTAACTCTTTGCTGTCAAAATCTAATCTTCAATGCTTTTTTAATAAAGCTTCTAATTAGAGCTGGTTCAGTTTTTGGACCTGCTCTAAGTTAGGACACATGACACATGGACCTTCTCTTTCCTCTCCTCATCGCATTAATGTCTCAACAAGACATATTACTGACTTGAATTCTTCCCCAGAGTCCTTGTGCTTTATCATTTGCAGATCCAGGATCGCTGCTGCTGCCAATATCGTGCATCGTGTTGATGGATCGTGATGGTGGATCGTGATTCTGCTAGCAGCTGACATAGGATTATGATCACAAATAGATTGCTTAGATATACAATATCCCTACTCACATATACTATTAATAATGGCAATACCTCTATGATGACAATTTTAATTACTGTTCCCTTTATCTCTCTCAGACATTTTCTTATGTACAAATACTTTTGATTGATTAACCTCACCATTAATGTTAGACACTGTCTTTCCTCATCAATGTTGTAAATATTGTTATTTCACTTCTGTCCATCCTGGTAGAGGAATCCCTCTCATCTGGATCTCTCTGAGGTTTCTAAAAATCTTTCCTTGTGAATAGTTTTTTTTTTGGTAGTTCCTTACTCTTGCTGAGGCTTTAGGGCAGAGGATGTCACACCTTCTTAAGCTTAATTTGTGATTCATGAAAAATTGATTGACGGTTATTCACAGTTTCTTTATAAAATCTGAATCTGAAAAGTAACTAGTATATTAAGTAAGTTATCAAATGAAGTAAAAAGTAAAAAGTATCCTCTGAGATGTATTGTAGTAGAAGTATAAAGTAGCATGAAATGGAAATTATCAGGTAAAGTACAAGTACCTAAAAAAAAGTACTTGTAATTGTCCACACATACTGAAAATATGTAGCCTAAGGAACAATCCTCGTCTTATGTTGCCATCTAGTGGATACTTTGGGATCTGCACTGCTAGCTGTAGCAAATAGAAGGCGATGACAACATTAATTTCTTTGTTTAATAACAACACAGCTAGCTACAAAATAAACGTTCTTGATTTGCTGAACCTTAAATAAAATGTTATCTGATGATAATAACAGGTCTCTCTTCATATTCAAAGGTACTGATGGATGACATTTTATCTGTTGACCACAGTGGATTTTTCAGTCATTTTACAGCCAAAGTAATTTTATTGAAGACCTGTCTACAAAATGACTGGTATTGCTATGTGAGGTGACCAGAAATAATAAAAAATGTATGCAAATGATTTTTCATAACGTGTTTGTGTTCACTGCAATTGTGAATGTATATTACAGGAAGACGAGGACGACACTTTTGCACCAGATAGCGAAAATCCATCCATGCATTATCTACACAACTTATCCACTTCAGGGTCGTGGGGGAGCTGGGGTCAATCCCCGCTGACATTGGGTGAGGTGTGTGATACACCCTGGCTAGTCCGTCACAGGGCCGACATATAAAGACATTCACCCATTTACACTCAGTGACTACACTCACAGTCAATCAACTTAATCCCCTATCTGCATGGTTTTTTTGGAAGAAACCTGAGTACCGAGAGAAAACCTATGCAAACACGGGGGAGAACATACAACCCGCAGACAGCTAAACTGAGATTCCAACAGAGAAACTTTGTGTTGTCAGGTAGCAATGCGCTGTGAGCAGCAGTGTGAACCACCGTGCTGCCAGAGAGGGACAATTCAGAGGCCTATAGAGGTTTACACTTAATAAACAGCACCTGTACAATAATAAAAACTAGCACCATTTTTTCCACAAAGCAATACTGATCATTACATTAAGGGAGAGAGCACACCCATGTCCACAGCACAGCTGATCTCTCAGTTGATACAGTAAGTTACAATGAAACTAAGAAATGAAACTTGAAACTTGAAATTTTGTTCTGGTGTTCCAATAGCTCTGGTGAAGGAAGCAGCTGTACAAGCTGGAAATACATGTAAAAATCTGACTTGGAAATGAATCATATAAGGCTGCAAATCCCAGAGAGACAAATAGAAAAACACCCAGTAGAACATCAGCTGAAGGTGGTTCCTTTAAAGCAGGGGGTTTTCAGGCCAAGGACCCCCAAACTGATGGAGAGATGGAGCAGGGACCCCTACTATATATATTGTATAAAATTGTGTTTTATACACAATTTGAAGAGGTCCTCCTCTTTGTGTACAGGGGCTTGGAGGAACAGGTCTAGGCTAGTCTGGTGCTGTGAGTGAACCGGTGCCCAGCTTGAGAGAGCTCCTGTGTGTCGCTGAATGTGTGCATTGCTGACTGAAAGATAACGTCTTCTGCCTCCATGTATCCGTTCGCTACAATATGTTGGATTCATGTTAATGTGTATTTAAAGACGTTTAAATTTGTGGAAATAAAATTGGTTGGAATTTTTTTTTTTAATTAAAAATATATTTGTCTAATCAACCAAAACATTTTCGCGGACCCCCTGTTGAAGACCTCTGCTTTAAAGAGCTGTGATTCCCACCGTTGCAACAGACTGGCACGGATCGAAGTGAATGGGGGGGGACGCTGATTTGAAAAATCCCGCCCGGCGCCGGGCGGCTCCTCCCGGCGCAGGGCGGAGCTCTCTTGCCTTCGGCTTTGTCAGCGTGAGTCGGGAAGATTCGCTTACACGGGCGGAAAGACGAAGGAAAGACCACTGTTTCCAGAACAGCTCGCAAAAAGAAATGTCGGCTTATTCCCGAACCTTTTAAGCACAGCGGGGAATCGGTTTAGGAGAGCAGTTTGGAGGACCGTAGCAGTGTCCCACGTGTCCATCCTCCGGAGATGTGTTTGTGAGCGGTAGAAGCGGACAGCACCGAGATGAGCGCGAGCCCCGCGGCGTCCGGCGCGGTGCCCTGTCGCTTCGCCCACTACTTCGCTGTTTGTGGGATAGACACAGAAACGGGACTGGAGCCGGACGAGTTAACAGGTACGAGCTTTTCACTTGATGCCATGTCACCGGATTTGAAAACCTTTACATCTCACCCTCTCTCCAGCCCGACACATCTAGGGATGCTTGTTATTTGGGGGTGTCTCATACATGCACATTGAGCACAGAGGGACATTTTAAGAGACATTCTCATATAAAAGGAAGAAGATAATGGAAAGTTATTCTATACAGGCTCGTTGTCAGTCTGGGGGGGGTCAGTGAACTGCTGTCACTAAAGGCAGATGGGCTTCTACCAGCATCCTAATCAGATTAAAGTGTCCAGTGCTCTGTAGCTGTCCAAATGATACGAACTGTTCTGTAGTCTATTCTCCAAATACACCATGGGTTCGAGAGGATAAACAACGCAGTCTCTTGCAGGAGACTGAGCCACATTCTGCTCCGTGAACCATGGAGACAGAATCCCCCTGTACTTTTCATTCACCAGTTTGATGTGCTCTTTGGTGCTTGCTGATAAAAGGCTGGGTTGAGGAAGAAATGTTTTTTTTTTTTGCCAGAAGTTTGACCTCAGATTGAAAACGGCAGCTCTCATAGGATTGCCCTTTGTTGTGTTTATGCAAAGGGTTCAGTCGCCCTGCACAAAGCAGAGGCCCTTCTCCCAGTGTCTCCTCGAGGACGGCATCAGTCAGCTGCCACTACAGCTGTGGTGTTGCAGCACGTCACCAGATACAACAGATACTCACTGGCTGAGTTTGGCTCCCGTACAGCCCAAGCTTTACTCTCTGGATGTGGTTGCATGCTATGAGTTGCTGAAATATCAAATTGCACTCCGACTGGTAGCTTCTGACTATGTTACTCAAGCTCTGGTACAAAGTTCAGAAGAGTGATCGATCTCTCTCTCTCTCTCTCTCTCTCTCTCTCTCTCTCTCTCTGTGTGTGAGAGAGTGTTGACAGTGAGCTGTGACGTTTTTTATAAAGATCCTGAAAATATGTGAAGGATGTTTATCATGAATCACACAGTGCATTGTGTTCTTGAGTGTTGGTTACTGAGAGTGAAACTGTGTCTCTCTCTCTCTCTCTCTGTGTGTGTGTGTGTGTGTGTGTGTGGTGTGTGTGACACTGATAAGCTTCCACTAAACTGACTCCATATGGCCTGATGTCTGTGTTGCTAACACCCCTAACTCCAACTTGGTGAGCTTTTGGCTTATGGTTCACAGTTATTCAAACTAAGGCTGCCACCATCAACGATTTTCAGCATCTTTCTTGATTTAATCTTTTTGTCTTTTTATATCCAAAATATAATTACTCCAGTGTGACTCGTTTTGTCTCCAGTGTCTCTTTGTGTGTCTATTTTCTAGTGCTAGGTTGGAAAGTCAAAATAATCTCCTTTCCTAACCACTGTTCCTTGACCCTGATGGAAAAACGTCACAAGTTCAAGGAAAGATGTGAAGAAGAGTCTGTAAGGGGTTAGGAAAGGAGAGCACGGACTGTAGAGAAAATAAGATCCCACTTTCATGCAGCTTTCTAAAAAAATACAACTTTATTTATAACAGACTACACACAATAGATCAGTGATTCTCAAATAGGGGTACAAGTACCCCTAGGGGTACTTTGGAGTACTGGAGGGGGTACTCGAGATTATTTTTTAAATGTTAGAAATCAGAGAAGAAAATCACATCTTTCATAAGATAATTATAAGTTCAATAAAAATGTAAATGTAATTGCTCATGGCTAAAACCACAAAGCCATTCACCATAGCTGAGGGCCTGTTACCTCTAGCCGCTGTTGTATTGGCCGATACTATGCTGGACAAAAACGCAGCAGATAAATTCAAAACTGTGCCTTTGTCAGAGGACACCGTTTGCCGCAGAATAGATACGATGGGAACAGACATTGTTGATCAAATTGTGGACATACTTGGTGAAGCATTTTTAGTCCAGCTGGATGAATCGACAGATGTCAGTTGGAAGGCACAGCTTATTGCTTGCGTCAGATACATTGATACTGATGACATTTGTGAACATGTACTTTTCTGTTAGAGTTTGGAGTGCAAAACAACCGGAGAGGACATTTTGTATGTTGTTAATGCCTTCTTCTGTGAAAAGGGTCTGAGCTGGGAATCCTGCAGCAGTGTGTGTACTGACGGAGCTGCGTCAATGACAGGCCGGCTGAAAAGGCTCAGCGCGTATTAGAAATGAAAATCCTGAAGTGCATTGGACTCACTGTGTTATACACAGGGAAGCACTAGACCAGGAAAATAAATCCTGTGTTGCGTGACGTTTTGAACGACAGCGTCATAGTAAAAAAAACCATTTAGTCAAAGCCACTTAATGCGCGACTGTTTAACTTCCTTTGTGAAAACATCGGAGCTGTACACACACAACTGCTCATACACACAGTAGTGCGCAGGCTCTCTCTCTCTACTGAACAGACTATTGGAATTAAGATCTGAAGTGCGCACCTTTCTGTCGGAGCACAGTTCTGCCCATGACACCTTGTTTGATGACACAGACTGGCTTGCAAAGCTATGTTATCTGGCAGATATATTCATCAAACTGAGCGAATGTGGGTCTGCAGAGCAGAGACATATATATTCTGAACCTGTATGACAATGTGTGTGGTTTCCTGAAGAATGCAGAGCTGTGATTTCACCTGCTTTCCTCGGTTGGATGCTTTCCTCTCTAGTGAGGATGAGCAGAGCGCTCCTGTGAAGTCAATCATAGAGGGACATTTGGCCAACTTGATGAGTGGTTTTACCTCTTACTTCCCTGACATTGAGGAGAAATCAGCACAGCTGGATTGGGTGAGAAACCCATTTCTCTTGTCTGAAGCAAACAGAAGAAAGCTTCCTGCAATTATCAGGAAAAACTCTTGGATCTGTCACCTGACCTTGGCCTACAGATGAAGTTTGACACTTCCACTCTCACACGGTTTTAGGTGTTTGTGAAGAAGAAACACCCTGAGCTGGGAAAGAAAGCTTTGGAGGAGCTATTACCCTTTGGATCCACATATTTGTGTGTCAAAACAAAGCAAAGAAACAGACTGTGCCTGGAAAAGAGTTTGATCACTGTAGTTGCCTCCCTGCCACTGAGAATGGTAAAGATCATCTGATCAAGGCCTTTTATCTGTTCCCCGTACTTTTGTTTTTAAAACCAGAGGCGTTTACAGTTGTAGTTCCCAAATTTTGGAACGCCCTTCCCAAATCCACCAGAGCTCCTGAATTTGCGGTTATCTTTAAGCAGCTGCTGAAAAGGTAATTTCTATAGGTTGTCCATTTTTATTTTATCGAAATTATTTTTTTTGTATAATTTCTTCCAAAATTACCACGAATTCTTTTTGGAATCCAGCAGAATATCGTAGTTTAATAAAACGATAGAGATAATTATCGCGGCATAACTTTTCCTCGATAGAAATATAAGATATGTCAGTATAAATGTCGATAGAACTCATTCTATCCATGTTTTGACAGACAGCGCGAACAGCCAATGACGATGAGAATAGCGCCGAACCGATCATGTGGCTGGAATAGAGTTACATCCACGTCATGTTAGGTTGACGCACACAGCGTGTAGGAGCAGCAGCACACGTGCTAATGTTTGGGCTACAGCATGGAGGTGGACGACTCTGCATCGTTGCAGTTACAGAACATAATGATTATGTTTTCTGCTACATTCATTGTTTAAGCGGGTGTGCACCACTGAATAATTATAACCACCGCTGCTTCAGGATTTGGACAGACGTTTATTAAAGGTCCGGTGTTGGAGTCTCCTGCAGACAGAACAGAAGTTTCCTCCCGCAGATTGTGATGCAACGCTGTGTTTTAACTTCACTGTTGCAGAAGAAGCGACGCCCCACCTGCTGATGTGAAGAAAATATGTTTTCCATATATCGCCCAGCCCTAATTTGGACAGGGCATAAAGCATAGGTTCACTTTGGATATTCCAAAAATGAACATGGAGACTAAGAAGCTGCCAAAGGAAAATTCACTTCAATGATGCTGGCCCATTTTTTAGAACCCTTCGTGTACAGATTGCAGCATATGTCTCATCAGTACCTCATAAATACATGTGAACCTTTAAACTCTGACCATAAAATACGCTAACAAAATTATTTTCAACACCATGGATCTTGGTAACATCTCCATCTCATTGTCTATTTACCAGTTTGCATGTGTATTACTGAAGACTGCAGGAAGTGGCTGGAAAAAAGGAGAGATCATGAAATGTGCCAGTCAGATAAAATTTATGCAAAGTTTTCACCACTTCAAAGACCATGGCTGTGAGGGAAAGCTCCCCTTAGTCTGGGAACAGGTCATGGAGGAGATTGTCACCAGGCACAACATCTGGAAATGGAACTCCAAGTTCCTGATCCAGTAAGTCTATGATATCCTACCTAGTCCATCCAACCGGTTCGCCTGAGGCAAAGCAAAAACAACCACTTTGTCCAAAGACAGGCACCCTTGAGCACATCCTCAGCAGCTGTTCCAAGGCCCTGGTTGAGAGGCGCTATCATTGAAGACATGACCACGTCCTTAAGACCATTGCTGAGGTAATCAGCTGGGGGAGACATAGTTGTACTACAGCCAAGGCGCCCACTTTCATAATGAAGGGGGAACAGCTGAAGACTAGAATTACAGCACTGCGGTTGTATGCCTCCACCAACAACCAGTACAGTTTCTGTGTATATATTTCGACATATATATTTTCTCAGATTCATAGGTCACTGTGACTTTTGACCTTTGACCACTGAAATGTTATCACTTTATCTTTGATCTTCTGATCAGAAGTTGAAGAAATTCCCTCAAGCAGTCTAGAGATATCACATTCAAGAGGCCAAAAACATTTTTTGAGGCCACTTTGATCTTGACCTTTGACTACGAGATCTAATCAGTTAACCAGTGATTCCAAGTGAACATGTATTCCTAATATGAAAGAATTCCCTTGAGATGTTCCTGAGATATTGCATTCAAAAGACAAAACACAAAAAGTCACAATGACATTTGCCCCTTGACCACCGAATTCTAATCAGGTCATCCATGAGTCAATTTGAATTGTGCCTGATATAATGAAATTCCCAACAGGCAGTCCTGATATATCCCAATCACAGTCCTGTGAGGTCATTGTGACCTTTGACTTTTACCTCCAGGCGCATGAATGTTTGTACCAAGATTTACTCAAGCTTATCTTAAGGTATCATGTTCAAGAAAAACATGAACATACTTTGACTTTTGGCTACCAAAATGAAATCCAAGTTCAATTGAATGTTTGTGCCAAATGTGAAAGAATTACCTCAAGGTGGTCCGGAGATATCACATTCACAAGGCAAAACATGTGCTTTGTGAGGTCACAGTGACATTTGACCTTTGACCACCAAATTCCAATCAATTCATCCTTGAGTCCAAGTAAATATTTGTACCAAATTTGAAGAAATTTCCTTTCTTGATATATTTATGGAAGCTGCTTCAAGCCTCACTTTCTTTATTAGGGCAACCCTTCCCTCCCCCCGCAATCTACACCAGTGGCTGGGGACAGAACAGGCCTGTGATGTCTGTGTGACCACCAACGCCTGCCTCCAACACACTCTTGCAAGTTGCACAGGGCTGGTTCAGGTGGAGACAAGACCAGGTTCTCAGGAAGCTGCTGGAGGTTGTGGAAAGAAAGAGGCAAGTGGCCACCAATAGAGCAAGATGAGGACCCAAGACAAGGAAAGTCTACAGATACCACCAGCGGGAGACCAGCACCCTTGCTGCTCTTGTCTGGGACGGACACGAGATTGAGGTTTAATGCCCTGCTACGAGGAGATAAGGGGCGAAACATCAGTGAATGGTGTTCCCCAGCTGATGACCCTGTAGCCAACCAGACGGGCACTTGTTGTGGTGCGGCAGGCCCAGAGCCTATCAGGTTCCAACATCTAACCGTTCAGATCGAGATAACGCGTTCACAGGAATGGCACGGATAGACGGACAACCCAAAAACATAACACCTCCATGCCGGCGATGGCCAGTGTGTGAACTGCTCTGCTGGGCTGCTCTCATCTGCATTATGCGGTGATGTCGGTTGACCTGGAGAGGCAGCTGAAAATCAGTCTTCACCAAGACCAGATATCATCTTGGTCTCCGAGGCTACAAGACAGAGTGCATACCCCCGCAAGGCCAACAGTTCCCTCAACTTGCACACATTCAATATCAGTCCCCTAAACATGTCTAATTTGTGTCATTAAGATCCACTAATTATTCTCTGACATCAAATTTCGCAATGTTAAAATAAGGGGAAAGAAAATTCCTTGATCTGCCACTGAAAAGCTCAGTAAAGAAAGCATCAACGGACAGTTTCATTGAAAATGATGAATTGGATTACCTCCTGTTTATACCATACCATTCTGTATTGTCATTGATGTGACAATATTACCGCCTTTGTCTGTATCTGGGTTTTTCGGAAAGATAAATTCATGTTGTGAATGATGTGGAAGTCTGTGATTTTAGCCTCCAGCCCACGTCAAGTGTTGTTCGAGAGAAGTGCTGTAACTAGAAAAGTTCTTTCTTTCTTTCTCTGTCGCTTATCGGTTTCCCTTCTCTCCCCTTCCAGTGATTACATCCATCTCTTTGCATTTTGTCTCCAGCCCACTGCCTCTTGATTTGTTAGCTTGGCCTGAGTGCTGTTAAGCTTGTTAGAGTAATCCATTAGGACAGTTCCTTCCGGCTACACTGAACACATCACTTGAATGTCAGGAAGGTACTGTATGATATTCTAAGATGTACTAGATCCTCAGGCTTGGTTTTCAGGATTGGTTTAAGAGAACGTGTGTGTGTGTGTGTGTGTGTGTGTGTGTGTGTGTGTGTGTGTGTGTGTGTGTGTGTGTGTGTGTGTGTGTGTGTGTGTGTGTGTGTGTGTGTGTGTGTGTGTGTGTGTGTGTGTGTGTGTGTGTGTGTGTGTGTGTGTGTGTGTGTCTTATGAGACACAGTCAGGACATCGGGCTTAAAGTGACCGGAACGATCCGGAGTCATGATCCGACATCATCGATGAATATCTTAATACACGTGGTTATAAGTTTGTGTGTGAAGAGGGACAGAGACGAGCACGCACACACTCTCACACATACACTCCTGCAGACAGATGCTCCTCCCGCAGGTTATGACGCAGCGCAGTGTTTTAACTTCATTGTTGCAGAAGAAGCGACGGCCCGTTTATCCAGGAACATAAATATGAATTCAGCAGGTTTTTATAAAGATCAGTTTGATAATTAGAAACCATCAGAGGAGCAGTTGAGCTGTTGACCAGCGGAGTAATGCGCCTCAGTGCAGTGGTGTTGATTTAAGTTAAGATAATATGAAACTTTATGATCCACACACCAGGAAAATGCAGTTGTTGTAGCACCAGGCAGGTCAGAATGAGGTAGACACGAGAATGGCAAAAAAATATTTAGTGGTTATTTGATTTATGTTTAGAAATATATCTATACTGACTGATATGAAAAAAAAAATTGTGATGAGATTTTTTTCCATATTGCCCAACGATAACAGGGTTAAAGGTCAGCCTGACAGAGGAGTTTTGCACTTACCTCCCAAGGTGAACTGCTCACTTTGACTATGAGGTCACTGACTCCAGGGCTCACTGACTCTGAGACAGAAGACCCATCGTGTCTACTCCCTTATCTCTGCTGAACTTTGACTAGAAGCCATAAAGCATCTCCCACAGGATGAGACCACACATCCCTGACACTCAACAGCCAACCAACAAAGTGCACTTGAAGCAATCCACACAATTCAGAAAAGTTGTGCTCCAAATCAACCTCGAAACAGCTTCTAGCCTTTAGCTGAGCAGTGTGCATGAAGCTGCCAAAGTCATTTTTAGAAAGCAGCAAATTCTGTTCACTGTTGTTGGCCTTGTCTAAATGCATATTCAGTTTTGGTGTACTTATTTTCTCTACTGCTTTTTGCACCAGATGTAGCGGTGGTTTGAAAATCTATCGTCATCGCGTTATCAACGTTCACAATATAGGTATCGCAAAAGACGGCCCAAACTGCGATAAATGGTGTTCCATGCGCCATGCATTCACGCTCTGCATGTCAATATATTCGTCCAATTAGATGGCGCCCTGCTGCCCTAGATAATAAATTAAAGATATTCAAATCATTGTCTGGTTTTTCTGCCAATGAATCATTGTCAGAAGAAGAGAATTGAGAGAGAACAGAGAATTGCAAGGCGGCTCCGTCAAATCTCGCTCCGCTCCTCCCAACTAAATTCTATGGTGGAAATTCTTAGTTTATGTTTATTTACCGTAAGTCATATCGTCATCGCGAAATTCAACAACGTTATCGCACATCATATGTTTTCCTAATATCGTGCGGCCCCAACTATGTACAGTATGTAGTGACATGAATGTGTCAAATAAATGCAGAACATTAACCATCTGTCATTAATGACCCTGCATTCATTTCCGTTGATTGCTGAATGAAATGCCATAACATGATACCTCCGACTCCCCAGGGACACACATTATCTACATGTCTGGAACAGCATGGAGTATTGTGTTATGTCAGCCAGGCCATAAACCTCGTTATATAACTGTGATAGGCCACACAGCAGTAACTAAGGCCTCTTATGTCAGATTACAGGCTGCATGGCACTGACTACGGAAGCCCAGCTGACTACCAACAAGCCCTCACCTCAGTGTTAGACATGCTGGATACTCAGACAGGATTATACCTCATAAACACAGCCTGAGCATCACGCAGCTGAAATGCACTCATTCATGATTTATTTTCAGGCTAATCATAATCAACAGTGTTTTACAGATGTTGTAATGCACACTGCAGACTTAACTTTGTCTTCTCATTACTATATATAAGCTCTATATACTATCTTGTCTCATCTGGATTTGAAGTTTCACATGAAGACCGATAACACATGCCAGGAATTGAGTTTGTTTTAACAAAATTTGGTAGATAATGTCACCTCTTTTTTATAGGTGAGGTTGTATTTGATACATGTTTTTATGATGTTAGCAGAGCTTGTGTTTGTTTG
This sequence comes from Hippoglossus stenolepis, assembly GCF_022539355.2. NCBI lineage: Eukaryota > Metazoa > Chordata > Actinopteri > Pleuronectiformes > Pleuronectidae > Hippoglossus > Hippoglossus stenolepis. The sequence goes on along the minus strand of NC_061504.1, from coordinate 866,152 downwards.
AGGCGAGGTGTTCATTGTGGGAAACCATGCTTTATCTTCAGGACATCACTGTTGTTCTAAAGAGAACACGTACATTTAAATTTTAAATTCACGTCCAGCAGACACTGTAACATTGCGCTGACACACTGCCGGCAAAGCGTGCATGCATTGATAGGTTAATTGGACTTTGAGTTCCAAATCATTCATTGACCTCTGGTCTTTGTGATAAGGCTGGGTAAACAAGTGATGACTGCCATCAGTTAAAGTACTCCATGTGAAATTCTTACCCACTATCTTTACAAACCTTTGTTCGTTGTTTTTACAATTATCTCCCTCCCTCCCGCTTTTGTTTTGGCCTCTGGTGTTGATGTCATTGTTGTATTTATTATCAGATGAGCAGACACACACACACTCCTGCAGACAGAAATTATTCCCCCATTACGACTTAACGCAGTGTTTTAACTTCATTGTTGCAGAAGAAGCGACGCCCCGTTTATCCAGACACATTAATCAAGTGCATTGTGTGTCTTCAAAGAGGGGGGATGCGACATGAAATTATGTGAAAATACAGGATTATCATGCAAAAAAAAGATTGCTAGCATGCTAACGCTAGTGTGACCTTTTTTTTTTAAGGTTGTTGAGATCTTAAATAAACCAATGCTACTGTTTGCAGTTACTAAAGTGACAAACCTATAATATCCAAATAACATCTATGCTTATGCAGGTGAATCAATCACTTTTGAAATTGAAAAGCTTGGATGCTCTGCATTATTTCACATTTAAATCAAAAGCACACAGCTTCAAGCTGCTAGCAGTGGTCTGTATGCAACCCTGCCAGGATGCTTTTTTTATTAGAGGAGCAGTTAAGTTCAGTAACATCGCCACTATCCGCGGGCTCAATCAAGTGCATCGTGTGTCTTCAAAGATGGTGGATGTGACATGAAATTGTGTGAAAATACGGGATTATCATGCAAAAAAAGTTCGCTAGCATGCTAGCTCTAGTGCACTCCTGATCTTTAATTTTTTTTAAGGTTGTTTTGAGAAAATGACCATAATACATTGAAATTATATTAAACTAAGATATTAAAATCATCATAGTAATTTTTGTATCCTTATTAATGGAGAAAATACTACATTTGTTGGTCTCTCTGACTTGCATTTAATTTTCATCGATATTATATGTAAAGCACTTTGAGCTGCATTTTTTGTATGAAAGGTGCTATGCAAATGTTTTTTTATAGATTTTGAAAACACTGGAGTAAGACACTGTATCAGATGATGTTAGATTGACAATAAGGAAAAAATTATATCACTAATCGTATGCTTTAGAGTGATTTATCAAATAAATATGTCAAATGTTGTTTGATGCCAGTTTCATGTTTGAGGATTATCTGTTGACTGACAGTAAGTGTTGCAAACACTTGCCTGGCAGGCTTATCTGTCTTGCAGCTGTCGTGGTTGTGTCATGAGTTAAGAATGCTGGACTTGTGCCACGATAGTGACCAAAGCTTAACTGGGACAAAAGGACTTAGGGGAACGCACTTTCCCTCCAAATCCCCAGAGCACAGACATCATGACAATGCGCTTTTATGCCGTGACCTCCTGTCTCATCCCGTCTATTGTTGATATTATCCAGCATAGTGAGGGTTATCTGAGATCCTGTCATCAGTTACTTCTCTAAAAAGCATAGAAAAAGGTGTAGATCAATGGTCTGCAACTGGCAGCCTGTAGTCATGGCAGTAACTAGGGCCCCACGATATTAGGATAACATGCGATATGCACTAACATAACAAAATATTGCGATGACGATATGACTTGCGATAAATATACATATACAGTCCCTGGCTCCAGACACGGACAGCTCCACTCCCAGGAGCACAGCACTTACCTACACTGTTAATTTGGGTCCTTTTTTTATACATGTTTGGGCCATGAATTATTTTTTTTTATACAGTTTTTAGCAGCTCTGTCAGTAATCTACTGCTCCTCTCTGGGTCTCTGTTATTCACAATGTGCGCTGCGCCAACTGAGTCAAACCAAACGGAGCGCTCCGCCATCTCCTCCAGCTCTACATACATGTGTGTGTGTGTGTGTGTGTGTGTGTGTGTGTGTGTGTGTGTGTGTGTGTGTGTGTGTGTGTGTGTGTGTGTGTGTGTGTGTGTGTGTGTGTGTGTGTGTGTAAGAGAGGAGAAAAGAGCGAGCGAGCGGCTGATGAATGCGCTGCTCTGAATAAAGATTTAACTCATTAATAAAAGTAACGATCATTATGTGAAGATCACTGTTGATATTGTGCCGACAAACAACTTTAAAACTGTAGCAGTCAGACATGTCAGCTGAGAGACACACACACACACAGCGGAGTCGATGTGTCTGTGCTCTGTTACTTTTCCCTCAGCTTCTGGGATCATAAATAAGCTTAACAGTTATTTTATATAATCATCCGCTCATAGTGAGCTCTCTGTTTTCTCTTCTTCTGACAACGATTAACTGACAGAAAATACCCTTCAATGATCTGAATGTCTTTAATTTATTATTTAGGGCAGCAGGGCTCCATCTGATTGGCAAAATATATTGAGCGTGAATGCATGGTGCATGGAACACCATTTATCACAGGTTTTGCCGTCTAAAATAACACCAGTTGAGTAAATCAATAAAACATGTATCTAAACCACAGAGTTGAACAGTAGCAAAGCAAATTCACTTTCCTTTTATGAAAAACATTGACTGCAAAATTTGACTTCAACTCAACTCTGCACATGTTTTAGTATTTTGTAGGTGTATTTAAGGAGGGGTACTAATGCCAGGGGAGTATTCTGAAATAGGCTATGTCATAAATACTTCCACCAGGGACATTATGTTTCACTTTATTAGTCTATCTGTTAGTCACCAGGATAATACAAAAACTGCATTTTGAAAATGAATATCTTGAAATAGCCATTTATTATGTTCTGGCCTGCCATCTACTGGTTTAGCAAAATACTGGCCCGTGGCCAAAATTACTTGCCAACCCCTTGATTAGATAAACAGCATCTGATAATCTGTTGATATACCATGTGCCTGAATGGAAATGAGTTGGCCACCGTTATTACCTCCTGACGTAGCCTTATTGTCCCACTCCTTCCATCTCCCCCCTTTTCCCTCCTCCTTTATCCTTCTCCCTCCTTCACCCTTTCTCTTCTGCCTCTATTGGATAAAGCAGTGATTGACAGCGTGATAAAAGTATGTCATCACCACAGTGGCACCCTGTGTCTGGCAGATAGAGAGCAAATAGGGCCAACAGAGCCACACACACACACACCCATGCACGTGCATGCACACACACACACTCACAAACACAAACTTGCCTGTCTAATTCTGACTTGGTCTCGCTCTCTGCAGCTCTGATCCACATCATGTGAGGATACATTTCAAGAGATTAGAAGGTGTTAAAACCACATCTCCACCATCCTCCGATGTAATTGTCATTTTACCGAGGAATGGAACGCTGCTCTCACCCAGCCAGTGCCAGGCATTGGCAGTAGAGTTCAGCACAGCAGGCGCTGGCTCCATATACACAGAATGAGAGGTTTGAATTTGTGTTTTGTGCGTCTATGAGCTCTTTAGATACCACCTCTGTGTGTATGTGGCCCAGAGTGTGTGGCTCAGAACCAATACGTGTTTTTATGTGTTTGAACAAAGCTGGGCTGAATGAGTTTATAAATATTTTGGACCAGTGGAGTTAAAGCAGAAATACTTATGCATCACGAATGCCCACTTTCTCATTCATACAGTTTGTTGTATCACATTAAAGATGTGAACTGTCAGATCTGTGGTCTAAATATGGCATTATTGGTTTGCTGGAACTGGAAATGTTTGTTGCCATACATATGCTCCTGCTTGGTTTGACTCCAAAGAGCTGCTCAATACCATTAACCCCAAGCTATATATTCAAATATGTGTCCAACATACGTCTGCATTTTGATTTTTTTCCAGTGCAAAGGCTATTGATGGTTTTGTCCCCAATAAAATAAAACAGCAAAGTAAACAGTGCTGTTTCCGAATGCTCATACTTCCATTTGAGCCCCATGTGTGCTATGTTTGAAATACCATGCTGTGCTCTGTTGTGATATCAATAGTATGTGTGTACTGTTTATTCTCTGCTCAATTTTATGCATGTATTAATGTGTGCTTCTCTGTGTGCCATTCTTTTGACATTACATTGTTTCTTTGTCTTTTGCTCCATGTTTTTCTCCACGCGGCTCGTCGTCAGCTTTGTACCAATGGCTTGAAGCCGACCGCCAAGGCAGGGATCAAGATACAGCAGCCACAGGTAAACGTTCCATCATAACAGAGCGCCACACCACACTGTCTGCATGCATGTCTGCTTCTACTGTTAGCCGGTCCCTTTTCCAGATACACCTTATTAGCCAATCTAACATAATTTCAGAATTGTCATAGTATTTCCACAATGATCTCGTTGTTGGGGAAAATTCATCATATTTTCACATCACTTCATACACAGTCTGTGCTCATCTCATTTTTGACACTTGAAGGAAACTTTGTCTCAGATGGCACTGGGTACATTTTTGTGTGTGACCATTTTCAGTCGTCAGCCACAAATTCTAAGGCGTGTTTTGTTTGTTTGTTGCTCCACAGAAGAAAATCCAAACCTCTGTTGGTTTTGTTAAACCGCAAAATGCAGTCTGCTTGCAATAGTAAAGTAGTAATAAAGAGTGCTGTTATTTTTTCTGACAAAATGCCTTTTTATTTTAACACTTTTTATTGATTTTCCAATAAACCCACCATACATGTTTTTGCAGCATATAATAGAGATGAACGTATATACAAATTTATACAAGCATGGGTCAGCTGCCTCATACTAGCATTCATATTCTAGTTATCTTTATTTAAAGGTACTTGCAAGCTCTAAACATACTCATGGGGTCCAAATCTTCCTAAAGTTTTGCAAAGAGCCTTTAAGGTTATATCTGATGTTCTCAAGTTAGAGAAAATGTAAGGAGTCCCTAATCCATCTTGCAAAGATAGGAGGCGCGTGGTCCTTCCAGGAGAGGAGAATGAGACGTCTGGCAATCAAGGAGGTAAAGGCTACAATTGCAGAAGCCTTGTCTTTGAGGGAGCGAGTTCCAGGGCATAAACCGAAAAGGGCACATATGGGACTGGAGGTGAGGTTTTTTGGTAGATTTTAGTATAGGTGCTGTAAATGTTGGCCCAAAAGGTGCCAAGTTTGGGACAGGACCAAAACATGTGTATATGATCCGCTGGCTGACCTTTGCAGCGAGGGCATGAAGGGTCTACGTTAGGATTTTTTTTTTACCAGTCTCACCTTGGTCAAATGTGTTCTCAGAACAATGTTGAGTTGTATCAAGCTGTGCCAAGCACAAGGGGAGGAGGTGTGTATTAAGTCGAGTACTGCTTTCCAATGATCATCTGGCATTACCTCACCAAGGTCGTTCTCCCATAGTCTTCTAACGTCTTGCAGGGAGTGAAGGATGATATTGCATATATTCTTATAGAAAACTAAAATTATTCCTTTGCGATGTGGGGATAATGAGAGGATATGATCCACTGTGTTGTTGGTTGGAAGGTCTGGAAAGGAAATAATGCTTTTCTGGACAAAATGGAGATACCTAAAAAGTTTTTATTTTGGTAAATCGAATAATTGAGAGAGTTGTGCAAAGGACCCAAAATTGACATCCACATATAAATTAGAGATGGATTTAATGCCTTTTGAGTCAGAGAGAGAAGGTGGGAAGTTATGATTTTGGGAAGTTATGATTGTTCCTGATAGGAGAGTGCACCAATGTTGTCTGCAACTTGAAATGCCTTCTAAATTGCGTCGGAATTCTGATTGAGTGATAGTGAGAAGTCATTAACTTTGGATTCTCTTGCCTTTTTTGCCCTGGAGAAGTACTCTAACTCTAACCCTATTATTTGCCCACGAAGATAATCCTTGAAGGTCTCCTATAAGGTAGAGTGACACATTTCTGGTGAGGCATTGGTTTCAAGAAAGAAATTAATTTGAGAAGAAGCGTGGTCTACGAATGTTTCATCAGCAAGGAGGAGGGGGTAAGTCTCCAATTGTGTGAGAGTCTATGGCAGTTGGGTAATGCTACATGAAACAAACATGATCTGATATTGTGATGCTGTGATAAGAGTAAGAGCTAACGTTTCCCAGTAATCTATTATCTCAACTTTCTCAAAACTCTGGTTTTATTGGCCTGGTGACCTCATGGGTCTTGAGGCACACAGTGACCAATAGTAGCCGGAAAGGTTTCACAGCTAGGTGAGAAGATGAAGGACCCTGGGAGACTGAGTTGTGGAAGCTCTCCTTTGTCTTCAGAACAAAGGAGACATGTGGTCGCAGGCTTTGGCTACACATGTAGGCCCAATATTGTTCACAAATAGTAGATCCCAACAGAATTAAAGCTGTAAACTGAACAAGGAAACCTCTCACTTGGTGCATTCCTCAAAATATTAAGGTAGGTCTGTCACAATAACAAATTTTGTTGGACAATATTTTCTCTCAGAAATTATTGCTATAAATTGAATTGTTGTCATCATTGTGAAACCATTTTAAACTACTGATTTGTATAATGATAATATTAAAGCATAATCATGCAAGTTCACCCTGTCACAGATAATTAAACTTAATTCTCAAGAATATTCAGTCTGACATTTGAATGAAAACATTATTTAGGATATTAAACACATGCACTTTGCAGCAGGAGGTTCTCTGCACAGACATGACCACAGCAGCAACAAATCCTCCCGTTATTCAGGCGAGAGGTGGGGCAGCAGGCAAAGACAGGAAGTGACATATTAATTCAGCCGTGGAGGTCACGTGATTTTCTTCTCAACACAGACACCAGTGTCTGCCTCTTATTACCACAAACTGTCTTGACATCTTCGTCTGTGTCTTCTATGTGTGTGTGTGTGTGTGTGTGTGTGTGTGTGTGTGTGTGTGTGTGTGTGTGTGTGTGTGTGTGTGTGTGTGTGTGTGTGTGTGTGTGTGTGTGTGTGTGTGTGTGTGTGTGTGTGTGTGTGTGTGTGTGTGTGTGTGTGTGTGTGTGTGTGTGTGTGTGTGTGTGTGTGTGTGTGTGTGTGTGTGTGTGTGTAAACTCTGCATCGCTCCCAGACTCAGGAGGAGAGGCAATGACAAAATACACATAGACCGACCTGCTAAACTTAAGGCGTACTGGTGCATCCAAGGAAAATGTTTTTGTTACACTTCACAGATATTTGGTCACATTTATGTTTACAGCAATCTGAAAGATTACATTAGATTAAATCGTGAAAATAATTAATGGCAAACGGTGATATCCTAACATGCATCACGGGATATAATTTGGAAATGTAAGCTTATCAGGTGAACACAATTAACGAACAATTATTTTATTAATCAATTGATTCATTAAAGTGGTTGATTTTATGCAAACACTATGTGAAAACTAAGTTGTAGCCTACTTGCACAGTATTAGTGAAGATATTGTAAAAACTATTTATTGCTTTGTTCTATAAACGCAATTTTAACTGCTGTTAATTTGCTTTAAATTGGCTTATATCTTTTACAATTGAAGGATGCTTGTTAAACAGTTATGTCGCACAATGTACACTGCTGGTTTAATGTTTATGATAAAGTGGATCTATAATCTGGCTTCAGTTCACCACCTCCCATCTGCATCTCCACATTCCCATCTCCAAAATGTGCATTCATATTGGTTTGCATACAAGTGCACACATTCTCCTGTCAAGTTTGTTTTTATAGACCCCAACTTTTCCGTGTGAGGTAGAGTAAGCATCTTTCAGACCCTGTTTTGTGTGAAACAGTTGAATGAGGCCCCTGGTCACAGAAAAGTTATAAAATGTTAGTGGATCAGCAGTGAGATTAAATAGCCCACAGAGAGTAATACAGAGCTGCAGATTTGACCTCAGTTTCTCAGCAGACATTTCATCATGGAAGAGATGTGAGCCTTTAAGTTCACATCCAGTTTTCAACCCGTTGATGAGCTACACTAATTCCCTTCCATCCTAATGGTCATTAGTTGAAGGTCAAAGTCTGCATGAATGGAGTTGAGGGCACCTTTCAATCAGGTGACAAGGAAAAAGTCCCTATAGATAGTTACCTAGTAAATGTTAAATCTGTATTCATATTCATTTGATTATTGGTATCATGTCAAGTTTTAAGACAACACTTGTTAAACTGCAACTTGTTAAACCGTGCTTTTTTATTTCATAAGAATGATCAATAAGAATCAATAGATATTGAGAAATTGTTATACTGCTATTGAAGAAAAGTATACCTCTCCGGTAGAGTGTCTCTCTCTTCTGTAGATTCTCTTCGTAAGCTTGACATGATTCTTTTGTAGATGCTTGAAGAGCTTATTGATGTTTACGGTCTGTTGTGTTGCATAAAGTAAAAAAATGTTGGTCCATGTCAGACGACCTCCATTAAGAGAGTCACATACTAAATATCAGATGCTACCTTTTATACCTCTGTGTAATACATATGTTGCAGATTGATGCTTCCCTGATCATTTGCACCAGAAACATTCAGCCACAACTCACAAAAACATACACAAACTTAACAAATTTGTCACATTTTCCAAACAATCATCCATTTCTTTGTTTTCTTTTCACTCCAGGTGAAAACTCAGAGCAAAGTCCCCTGAAGAGGAAATTCAAGTCCAAAGTTCTGGCCCACTACCCTGAGAATATTGAGTGGAACCCATTCGACCAGGATGCTGTCAACATGGTAGGTGGCTGCCGTAGTGTAAAACGACGAGTGCTGTGCCCGTTCTAATCCTGCTTGGACTGTGGTAATGCTCTAGAGCCTAATTCAGAATTAGTCCTTGTCATTACTGAGCCCTTCTCAAACAGACCTATGATATACTGCGCATTGTGTGCAGAGCTTTTTTATACAATATAAAAAAAAAAATTTGCATCATAAAGTTAAAGTAAACAACTTCTGCTCATCCTACCTGATTTATCTGTGTGGAGGTGGCTGAGGTAGCACCTCCAGCTGTACTAGGGGGCTATTCAGCACCGCTATTAGCTGATTTCCCTTCTTTAAGAGGCAGCAGAGAGAGAGCAGCCACGGAGGAGAATTACACATGGAGAGGCAGAATCTCTGTCACAATCAGCATCCTCCCTGAAGGGTCGTGGGGGGGCTACCTGAGCTGCTGGCTAAGAGCACCAGAGTAGTGGCACAAGGTCGTTTTTGCTGAAATGTTTTATTTGTGTAGTTTGCCTCATTTAAGATTTTTCTATCGAGTTCAGTTCATCAAGAGGTCAGGTAAAGGGCAGGCAATATTTTTCCCAGGGCCAGGAACACAAACACTGGGAGGACTCTGGTATTCTTATCATAACTAACCAATCACCAGCCCTCATACCTAAACCAACCTAACCAACAAAGACAAGGGGTAGTATCCAATCAGAAACGGAACAAAATAATTGTGGTTCTTCCTTTCAATATCTTGGCTTGCAGCACATGACTGAATGATGCGTACCAGAGGCGATATAGGATAGAATTATATCTTGCTTTAAAATAAGTTATATGCCATATACCTGCATATGTCTTGCACTACACCACTGTGTGTGGCTGTGGGTGTTGCTTGCTGACGATTGAGGGCCCTGCCCATTATTCCACGAGCTCTGCTAAATAATTCAGCCCTGGGTCTCACCTTACGTCATGGAAACATGCCATCATGCTGCAGTGCTGTGACTAAAACCTGACCCCCTGATGATTGTGAGCTGTTGAGGGTTCTCTCCTTCTCCTTTCTTCCTCCTTCATCATACCTCCATCACACCCTGAGCTCATCATCGTCTCTTCCTTTCTTGAGAAATCCCAGAACATTCAATTACATCATGTATTCCCTAGTCCTAAACTCAAACCTTAACCCTTACAACTAAATGTCTCACCCTAATCTTTACTTTAACCTAAACCTGATTCTAAACTGAAACTAAGAACCAAATCTGAACCCTCGCACAGCCAGTTAAGGGTGTGGGTGAAAGTGAGGACCGTCCAAAATGTCCTCACACAGTAAAAGTGATGCTCATTATGTATATCAATCAGCATCAATGGTTTATGCATGCTGATTTAAATGTAGAGATGGTGTCTGCCTCCTGAAACCAGAGTGGGAGCTGGTTCCACAGGAGAGGAGCCTGGTAGCTGAAGGCTCTACCTCCCATTCTACTCTTACACATTCTTGGAGCCTGTGTTTTGGGAGCACTCATGCTGCAGCATTTTGGACCAATTAGAGGCTTTTCACAGACTTACTGGGACATCCTGATAATAAAGAATTATAGTAATCCAGTCTAGAGGTAACAAATGCCTGGTGTAGTTTCTCAGCATCCTTCAGAAAAAAGGATGTTCCTAATTTTCAGAATATTGCGCAGGTGGAAGAAAGCTGTACTAGAGACTTGTTTTACATGTCCTGGTCCAACATAACTCCAAGGTTCCTCACAGTGGAGCTGGGGGCCAAACTAACACCATCCAAAGTGACTATCTGGTCAGACAGTGTTTCTCTGAGATGTTTAGGGCCAATTACAATGACCTCAGTTTTGTCTGAATTTAAAATAATTCGTTGATAATATAGATTTTTACTGTCGCTGCTTTTAATTATGCCTCTGTGCTGGTGACAACAAGTGACAATATGATTTCAGGTTGACTGTATGTACGTACATCTGTCCGTCCATCCTATTCTCATGAACCCGATATGTCTTGACAGCCTTGAGGGAATTTCTTCAAATTTGTCTTCAAACATACCATTATTGTATTATATTGTAAGGATTTTGGAAATGAAGGGAAGGTTTGATATGGGTTCATAACTAGCCAAAAAAACTGGTTCAAGAGTGAACATTTTAAGAGTTTGAAGTAAAATAATCTGATTAAATATACAATTGCTGACTAGAGTAAAATCTTCTAGTTTGGATAGGATCTAATAGACAAGTTGATGGTTTAGATCAGGGGTCTTCAACTAAAATTGCAAGACGTCCAGAAATCAACCCTCCTCCTGGATAATTACATACGTACAAATATGCTTTCTACCAGACTTAATCAGTTTTAATTAACATTTTTATTCCAGAAAGTTGCTTTTGTAACGATACAAAATCCTTCTTAGACAAACTGTCAAAAATAAAATGCCTTTGCTGGACAAACATGAAACAAAGTGCAATGAACATTTTGTCATGGAATTTGCATAGGCCTACATTCCTTTTATCCATAAAGATATAACATCCTCTGGTGTGTGCTGTGCTGTGATACCTAAGATGTCGTCACAGAAATATTTCCTCTCTGTGTGGTAAAATCTGACATATACCAAAAGCTGTGCATTGTCACTAATATCAGTAGATTCATGAACTACTTAAGCTATGCACACTTTTAATAGCAGCAATGAGATTATCCTCTCCTTGTGGCTGAAAGGGGGATTTGTTTCTGTCAGTTCATGGCTTTCCTTTCCATTGAGAAGTGTTTCGGACACAGCATTCATGCACTCTTTAACAATGCTCCCATCTGTAAAGGTCTTTTTATGTTGCCCCAAAATCCACCGTATTCTCAGCAAACACTTGCATGTCCGCTGTTGTGCGGAGAGGGAATGAGAGGGCCCACGCAGATCGCTCATACTGGGCTTTGAGCTCATTTATTTCCCGCGTCCTTACCTTCAAAGAGTCTTCAAAGTGTCTGTGTTTAGTTTCGTAATGCCGTTTTAAGTTGCCGTTTTTTAGACCGTAACAGACTCAGTGCAAATGAGACACAACGGTCTCATTGAGCTCACTGCAGGAAAAATACACACACACTTTTCTGTCCACTCTGCTCGGAAGACTCGGTTTTCAACGTCAACTGTTGTTACTGATTATTGATAACAACATATTTTGCCTACATCTGTGTGTCTGCATCTGCGTGCTTCTCTCTACCTAGCAACCTACACAGTGTATGATAGCAACACATAGGACCCAGACTGCTCCACTGGGTTTGCTTCATTATGCCTGATTAAAAGTCTGATGTCTCTCTCACACACACACACACACACACACACACACACACACACACCACACACACACACACTTTTCACCAGGATTGCACATCCAAAAGCATGCTATCAGAATAATGGTAAAGATAGCTGGCGCCTGAATGGTGAAGATGATATACTCATAACAATTGTGGAATTGACAATAGTCTGCTCTGAGGTGGTGATTGACCACTGTTTCCTCTCTTTGCAGCTGTGTATGCCTAAAGGACTGTCGTTCCAGACGCAGGCAGATCCACGTGATCCTCAGTTTCACTCCTTCATCATCACCAGGGAGGATGGTTCTCGAACTTATGGCTTCGTCCACACCTTCTATGAGGAGGTGACCAGCCCGCAGATCTGCTCCGCCATGCAGACCCTCCACCAGATGCACAATGCAGAGCATGCCTCCACCAACCCCCATTCCTCCTCCTCTTCCTCCTCCTCCAGCATGGACTCTCTGACCAGCAGTTTAGACGAGGCTGACTCCCCCCCCTTCTCATCCACCTTACCTTCATCTCGGGCAGCAGGTGGCTATGACTCGTCACGGGACACCCTCTATGTGTCCAAAGCGTTGTGTCTGGTCACTACCATGCCATTCATGTACGCATGCCGCAACTTCCTGTCACAGCTACACAGGGCTGTTACAGCAGCCACTGCCCCCCCACTACCACTTGAGAGCTACATTCACAATATCCTGTATGAGGTGCCACTGCCTGCTCCAGGCCGAACGCTCAAGTTCCACGGTGTATATGAGCCCATTGTGTGCCAGAGGCCTGGGCTCGGGAGTAGAAAATCTGGTCCAGGTGTTCACCTGCAACCTGCTGGAGATGCAGATCCTCCTCTGCTCAAAGGGTAAGTCTTTCACAATAATAAGAAGCATAGGTCAAAACCTTGTATATGGCTGGACTGTGTGTGGTCATTAGCAAAACAGTTTGAGACGTCGCTAAATGTTAATAGATCATATCTTGTGCTCAGAAGCGTATTGATTATAGTGTTATATTAACTATGTGACTAGGATCAGCTTGTTTCAACTATTTATGTTTGTGTTGGTCCTTTCTATGCTCACATACGGTATATAGTATTTTAATACAGCTGCATTAACACTAAAGCTGCACTCACCTAGATGTTTGTGTGTCTGACAACTATTTATAAGTATGAAAAAAGTACCTGAGACGTGTCCTGTTAAGGCTACGTATTAAACATTAGTCCCTTAACAGCCATTTCAAAGCTTCTGCTTTGCTCTGCTAAAATCTGCTTGGACCTGAACTGTGTTTCAAAACACAAACTACCTGTGTTCACTCGCCAATGTTGCCTAAGTCTCTGCTAATCACAACCCACTACTTCCATGTTTGGCTGACTGCCTCTCAATCTTAACAAAATTAAAGTATTGAATAAGTCAGTCAAACATTTGATCGTGGTCTCAGTTATAGTTAACTAATGTATGCAAAACTGGCACTATAGGAACACTGATCACATTAGCATCAAAATAAGCCATAACCATCATAGATAACCTCCAAAAACAAATAGCGCTACATCTCTGAAGCAGTCCACTCAGCAGTGGGATCTGTTGCCGTGGAATATTAGATCAAAAACCTCTGAAGACAAAACAGAATGTGACTTTGTAGTCTTTAGTCTTACTTATTCCCCCCCACAGTTATTATTAGAGTAATTATGTGTTATATGTTGTTCTATGTACCTCATGACTCAGTCAGGAAAATGCCAACATACTGTGGTGTCCCTTTTAAATCTGTCCCATCAAGACACAAGAAAAATAGACAAAATGGTCTCAGATCATCAGGTAGAATCTCTGAAGCTCTCCAATCGCCCATTTTAACAGATCAGAGCAGCCGCACTTATTGCGGCTCAGCTGTAGAAGCAGCACTGCTCTTCTGGAGATTCAAGGTCTCCCCTATTTTTCTTTTCTTTTCTTTTATTATATATTCAAGACATAAATATTTACATTTTCTGTTGCCTACCCGTTTCAAAATACAAGCACTGCAGCATTTCTGTTAACTACATTTTTTAAAAAGGTTTTATTGTGAAATGTGTGCAGGAGCAGAAGATGCACAGCTCCATACTTTCAAGGCAAACCCTGTGTAAAATCATAGTGCTGGCATTAGCAGCTCCTCTGCAGAACCTATATCGGCCCGGAAAATCGGCCAGGCCGATTGGTCTATTGTGTGGTGATCACTGCTGTTATTGTGGCGTCATTTCCAACAAAACAGCTTTTTAACTGTAGCAAGACATAGACAGCAGCTGAGTGTGTGTAGGCGTGTGTTTGTTTATGTTCGCGAGTCATTGCAAGAGAGAGAGGTAGAGAGAGAGAAAAGTGAGCAGCGGAGCCAGTGTGTGTGCGTTTATACGCGAGTGCGCAATGTGATATCGTCCTTATCTGACCTTATCTTTTACGTTTTCCCTCCCTATCATACAGAAGCTATGCAATTCGGTTATAGCAATCAACCTCTTATATTGATGAATTTGGACCGGGACAAACGTGATCACTATAAGCTGTTTCCACTGTATTACGATAGTCTTCATGGGTGTTTCCTGCCGCCCGCCAACCTTGTATAATAAAAGCGCTAAGTGCCATTCAGATTATATAGTTTGAAATGATATACTACGAGAGATAAAATAACTTTATTTACAGGATTTGGAGAAAGTACATCGTCAAAGTTTAAATTAAGTATATGATTATGACCTGACATTCAGAGTTTTTCCTCAAAGTTGAATGTTGTTATCCTGTGCCTGTGTACCTACATGCTTATTTTTTTACGTAACTGTTTTCTTAAACACTCAAATTGGAATTGCTTTGAATGTAGTGGCTGATTTGTGTAGGTTTTATAAGACAGCATTAGAGATGGTCATAGCTGGGTTATCTATTTCCCTCTGTCTATATGCTAAACTGCCCACTGGCTCCAGTTGCATATTTGATGTACATTATTACTCTACATTATTATATGCGGAGAAAGTGCAAAGTGTGGAATAACTGAGCATTTCGAGCAATATCACCGTCCCTCTCTGTCTGCTTGTCATTCGAGTGAATGTGAGAGTATGCTAAGTGTGTGTTTTGGGACTTTGTTCTTTGGCCAAACACAACAATGTCAGGTTTGTCAAAACGTCTTTAATCCAATTGCAGGTGGTTGGTGGGAGTCAGAGGTCTGTCACTTTTGTGACCAGTCTTCCCTGGGTGACGATATTAAATGCAGAGCTGAAGTCTATGAATAGCATTCTCACATAGCTCCCCTGATGTTCGAGGTGAGTCACTGCGTTGTGAAGAGCAGTGGTGATGGCGTCTTCAGTAGACCTGTTGGCTCTGTAGGCAAACTGGTGTGGATCCAAAGTCTGTGGGAGGCTGGTTTTGATGTGTAGCAGAACTAACCTCTCAAGGCACTTCATGATGACCGGAGTGAGTGCGACCGGACGGTAGTTGTTGAGGCCACAGATGGTGTTCTTCTTTGGCAGTGGGATGATTGTGGAAGACTTCAGGCAAGGTGGGATGATGGATTTGGTCAGGGACAGTTTGAAGATTTCTGTGAAGATCTTTTAAAGCTGGTCTGCACATTCCTTAAGGACCCTTCCTTTCACGCCATCAGGGCCGGAAGCTTTCTGTGGGTTCACGGCTCTGAGCACACGCCTCACATCATGCTCCTGCAGAGTGATAATTATTATTATTACCACTGGTAGACTATTTGTTCAAAAGTATATGACAAAAAGTATATTTTTCCCTTAAATCGCCACATTGTAGCTGACTGAGTGACACAGGAATCCGAAGTCAAGAAAAGGTAGCGCACTGGACTCAAACCATAAAAAAGCAGTTATATTTCGTAGTGTCAGCAGTGGAAATAGAATAACACAAAAATGGAATGCAGTTACATATTTAGTGAAAGCTGTCTCTGGAGGGGGAAAGGAAAAAGAGAGTGGGCAGAACTAAATGATATGGACCAGTGCATCATTGGAAACACAACACTGCAGATTCAGGTTTGGGATGGTCACGTTGACTAGGTTGATTTTTCTTTTCTGCCCAAGTCTGTAACGTGGGAAAACAAGAAATAACTATTTGTGTCAGTAACACAAACTCAGTGCAGCTACATTAACTGCATTGGACTTGGGTGGGGGTCGCCCACTAAAAACCTAATGCCTGTCGGGTTTGGGTCGGCTTGGTGCGCAATGCCCCAAGGTCTGTGGGTGCATTGCGCACCGTGTGGTTGCATTTCTTGAGCCATCTCTCATCTCAGAATCAGAGATATACTTGTATTTCAGAATTAACAGGATACAATTGGATGGAACATTTTGACTAAAAGCTGTAGCTGTAAAACCATGGAACATTGAACAACAGACAAGTTTGCAAAAATTCAAATATGCACCAAAGCATGGATGTCATTTTAAAGATAAAACTAATCACATATTATGGTGGTTTAATTATTTTTATACACCTCAATGTGTTTTCCACCACGTCATATTTTTGTTGATGTTATTTAGCTGGATTTCCTGCATTGTTTATTTGATCATGGGATAAGGTGCTTCTCTAAGCTTCTTTCATTTTGATTTCAATACAGTCATTTTTTGACTCTTGTATGAAGCCAAAACGTTACCATTGTGCTGCTGAAGATGATCACCTAGTGTCAGCTGTTTGCTTTTATCAGTCTGTAATGAACCTAACACCATAACAGATTATTTTACACAAGCTTGTCAGTCAAATATGCTTAGGAAGGCTCTTCAGTGTGTGCAGATTCTGGTCTTATATAAGAATAAATCCCAGATAAGAAAATATTGGGGAATTTCGAAAAAAAACAAAAAAAAACGCATAAGTGGGTTTTAAGTAGAACTTTCCTCGGTAGAACGCTTGATGACTGAGGCTCAATGTGTGTTTGGGGAGAAATTCTGAACCTGTTCAGACTTGAGAGATAAAGCAAATTTAAACTTACACTTAAAGACATAGTCCACGCACCAATGTACACACACACACACGTAGGATCTCTACTTTACGGGGCGTTATCAAGATGTTTCTCAAGTGCGAGAAAACCATTTAACATGTACATATTTCATACATCTGAATTTTGTGCAAAGTTTCATCAAAAGTCAAACATTTGAAAAACTTTCAATAGGGTCCTTGCTGCGGGCTCAGTCCATAATTAATAAATGGTCAGACAGAAGAGGATTTTATGGACATATAAAATGTTCAATTTCTATGCCATCTGTAGAGCAAGATCAAGAGTGTGATTAGAACAGTGAGTGGGTTTTTTACATGTTGAATAAAAGCAGTTTTGTCTATAAGTGGATCAAATGCAGATCTAAGGCTGTCATTAGTAAGATCTACATGAATGTTGAAAAAATACTATAATAACTATCTGTGATAAGAATTAGCTCAGATAAAAAATACGCAGATTTCAGATAAAAACATTTTTTGTATCTCAATCTTTTATGTACATGGTTTAGGATTAGACTTTCAAATGTGCTAAATAAACCTTTAGGTCGAGGGGTTGATTGATAAATCAGATTAAAAATAGTTTAGGCCCCTCTACCTCTGCCTGTGCTTCGAGGAATATGAGTATCCACATGGTGAGGGGCGTTGCTTCATTTAAAACCCCATACTCATCTTTTTGCAGGTTTTGGTTACTCAGAATAAATCTAATTGATGAGCAGTAATCAGATCATTGACAAGTAGAGTTTTTGATCTGCGTTTTTGGTTCCGATGCAGTGGCTGTATTATTTTTTATTAGGCTTGTATCTATCACTCCTCTCCTGTTTACTTTTGATTTATTTAATCTAGGTGGTCAGAAGGTCGACCATAGTTTCTATAGGCTATTTGGGGGGGGACTGCCTTAATAGAAGTGCAGAGAAGCTAGACTGCAACTCTGCCTCCTGGTCTCAAAAACGTTGTCATATTTATGAAAGCCGCTCCATCCAAAATTGGATGAATGCTGTCTCTACTAATCAGACCAGGTTTTCCCCCCACAATGTACCAGTTATCTACAAAGCCAACATTGTTGTCTGAACACAACCTCGGCAACCAGCGGTGAAAGGACGACATGCGGCTGTACATGTCATCACTGGTTACCGCTCTAGCCCCAGGAATACATTAAAGGGATAGTTCACGGAAAAATGAAAATTCACTCATTATCTATTCACCACTATGCCGATGGAGGGGTGGGTGAACTGTTTGAGTCCATTAAACACTTTGGTAAACAGTGTAACTGGTGATACATTTTTTTAAACATTATAAAACAACAGAAAAAAACATAACATGCCTCCATACTGCTTGTGTGGTGTCATCCAAGTGTCCATAAGTCCCGACATTCATATTCGACTCGAAACCGCATCATTTACACCAGGTTTTAAGCCTAAAAGTACACAAACAGAAGTAGCGATGCTAGCGGATGTAGCGATGCTAACGTGCAACCCGCACTTGTCCGTGGGCGAGAGCTGTGTGTGCGTTTCCGACGTGTGCCTGGGAACGTGATGGCTGCTCAGAGGAGGATCACAGAGGACATTTAGTGTAGTAGTAGTAGTAGTGTATTCTCACCAAAATCAAGTCACACACCCAGTGTCTCCTGCTGGTTATACTTAGTTTGGAAAAATGTGATTTTGCACAGTTTTGGAAATTTTTGATTGTGAAAATTATTCAATAACTTCACTCTAATACTGTGTATCTGGAGCCTAGATGTGTAATGTGATTTTGTTGAGAATACACAATATTAGAGTGAAGTTATTATATATATTTTTGTAACATCTCTTTTCGGTTTTGCACTTTGTAGACGGTCCCTGCGCACTCGTCTCACAGCCGGCTGTACATAGAGACCAATGTTCTGTGTCCAGCTCGGAGGACGACTCCTATTGATGAAAACTGGCTTGTAGCCCGTTGTTTACCTTACTACGGTGGGAAAGAAGAGGCGTTTGGGTTTTAGCAACGTTTCACTTATGACTTATTGATCCGAGGAATCAGACTTCTGGGTCACAGAAATCATTTAAATTAAATATCAAAATCAAGTCTGGCCCCTGACCTGTTTTTTCAGTTACTATTTTCGATCTGAGCAAAAAATCCAAACTACGAAAAA
Source organism: Hippoglossus stenolepis (assembly GCF_022539355.2). NCBI lineage: Eukaryota > Metazoa > Chordata > Actinopteri > Pleuronectiformes > Pleuronectidae > Hippoglossus > Hippoglossus stenolepis. The sequence continues at coordinate 847,110 of NC_061504.1, read as the reverse complement.
GAAAGCGTTATTTGGTATCAGATTCAAAAACGAATAACAAAATAATGACTTGTCAAATTTTCCGATTTTGGTTTTCTAATTGAATATGAAAAGAACGAACGATACACGGATTTATAAACATAGTTGTTACTATTACTACTACACGAGTTTTAATCTTTGTAAAACTTATTTCAGGGTGACATCAAGGCTATGTATGAGCACTCCTTGCTAGATTAAAGCTAATGCTGTATGTTATGCAACAATAAGGGTAATATTGAATATTTGAAGGTGAAAGAAACCTTCTTTTTCACACATCATAATATAATGCTTTTGTAGTTTTGTGTCACATTCAATGGTCTTTTTCTGTCTTTTTCTGTGTGAATTAATTTCACTTCTTTAAAAAAAATCATTTCTTAAGTTATATTTAAAAACCTACTTGTTATTAAAACATTTTTGTTCTAAGGTTGTTTTTTGGGATTCAAGTGGAGCCTACAGTTTTACCAACCTGACTTTAATGTTTAAAAGGTTCTGTTCAGCTCATAAATGGGCCAGGAAATAGTTATTTTTGTGTAAGGATAACATATTTTTGTTATCAGCACCCCCGCCCCTACACACACTCACACACCCCCACACAGCATTACATGCTCAATAACTTTGCTGTTTCAACTACATTTAGCTCATTGTAAATTTGACGGAACTAGTCCAGTGCCCTTTGTCAACCTACCTGTTTGGAATGGGCTGTTTGCTTGGCCTGTGGTAATGCTCCGGAGTCTACTTCAGAATTATTCCTTGTCATTAGTGAGGCCTTCTCAAACAAATCTACAATATCCTGTCACTTTTAATTGTTTGTGTGCTGGACGCACGTGTAGGCCTTTTCATATCTAGTCTATGGTGCAGAGTGATGTTAGAAAACTGTATTCAGCCTGGTTTATCTTCAAATAGATGTTATGGTCAATGTTTCTCATAATGACATAAATATATTGCTTTATTACCGTTCATGTATGTTGCTTATATATAAGTTTGAATGATTACTGAACTGGTGTTATCTTTCCCTGCACTGTAATTTATCAGAGGATGCAGAAGAAGACATGTTCCACTCTCCCTGTTTCCCTGCCCCCACTGTCTGCAAGCCACTATTTGACTGTTTATTAAATTTGTATTAATATTGAACGAATTGCGTGAACAAATCACACCAAATTTGACACAGCACTTTCTTGGGCCCTTAATAATAATACATTAAGGTGTGAAGGCGATAAGATGAATGGTGGCAAGTTGTGCATTCCACAAACAGATTTGCGGAATTAGAAGGTAGAAAAAGTCACAAATAAGGAAGCTTCGCCTTCAGATTTTATGCATTGTTTTTTAGTGTTCAATCAATGAATGCCCATATTCACAAATCACAATTTGCCTCATAGGACTGTTAAGTGTTGGACTGAAGGAAAGCTTGTGATAGTTGATTCTAATTTGGTGGAAAGTGGAAATAAAGAAGCTTCAGATTTTCAGAATTTCTACTTGGGCTCAGTTCCAATCATGAATGAAGAACAAAGCTGTGAAGAACAGTAAAAAAGAAAAGATTCAAGTGCGGAATACAGGAAATCATGAATAACTATTGCATTGTATGACTTAAAAAAGAGGTTCCTTATGAATATGCTTTTCAAAATCAAAACATAAGTAATTATAGGCTATGTAAATTATAGTAATAGTAATAATTTAATGATTGAGTTATATATCATATAACAGTTAAAACTAAATGTTTTTGGCTGGTTATGATGTATAGAGGATCTAATGTGATTTTAGGCTAAAATAAAGCTTGAACTGAACAGGTGCCATTTTCAGTCCAGCATCGGTCTTGTGATGCATCCATGGGGACAGGTCCTCTTACACAGAGTCCGCTGTGTTTCTGCAGGAGCCCAGAAGGGACAAACCAAACACCTGCTCTAGAGAATGCCTCTCAAGTTACCTCCAGGTCACTATAGGTTCTCTATGCTTAGAAGGCATGTCCACCAATCACGCTCATTCAAAACAGACACACACACACACACACACACACACACACACACACACACACACACACACACACACACACACACACACACACACACACACACACACACACACACACACCATGACATATTGGACCCGATTATATAAAGGGCAGTTTTTTTTCCCCAAAGATTCAGAAGAAGCAGGTGGACTAAGAGCCACAGACAGGGTAGCAAAGTAAACTAAAACATTTTCATATTTTTGAATTTAAACAAAGTAAAGATAAGATGTTAAATTACATTTTTTATTTTTAGATAAAAGTTTTCTGCCCTTACATCTTTGGTAAATATAAAATTAACACAGATTTTTTTTTTTTTCACATTTACAAAAAAAGCTGCAACATTAACCCCTGTTTAGTCAAAATCAGTTAAGTAATGTAGCTGCTTAAAATGTTAACAGTAGGTCAACTAGATTCAAGTAGAAAACTAATACTAATAATGATAAAGAACTCCTCAGGCTGCAACTCAGTGATAAAGTGTTTCTTCCTCCGATCACATTATATAGTTTTTAATAAGATAAAACTGCAGAAATTCTAGATTGTTATTTAAGATCTATTCCCTCATCATAATTTTGTCTCCCTCTCAGACTACCAGCGGTTGATGACAGTAGCAGAGGGCATCACTACCCTGCTGTTTCCGTTTCAGTGGCAGCATGTCTATGTTCCTATCCTGCCAGCCTCCCTCCTCCACTTCCTGGATGCTCCTGTTCCCTACCTAATGGGCCTGCAGTCAAAAGAATGCACAGACCGCTCCACGCTGGAACTTCCTCAGGAGGTATGCAGCCAACCTCCTTGTTTTGAATTACTCCAGGCATGGAGCTCATGTTTTCATTTGTTTGTCCGTCTATCTGTGGGTTAGCAGGATTGCACAAAAATTACTGGATGGATTACGACTTGGTCAAGGGATATGATGTGGGCTTCAGTGTTTCCCACAGAATTCATTCTATCTATAGCGGTAGCAGGGGTGCATGTGCACGTACATCGCGCTCACGTACAACCAATTCCGACAGGTAAACAGACTAAAGAGTGAAAGACACGTTCTTGCCTGAGAGAGAGCTGTATTGCATGCCACATGCTCTACTGTAGCTGAAACTATGAAGTCTGATTGTCTGCGTGGATGGTAACAACAATTAATGTGTGGAAGAGAGGGAGAAGCAAAAAGACACTCCATCCGTCATGTGTACCCCGACAATTTAGGCCCATTGTAGCTTAAAAGCCTTAAGCTACACCTAAAAGCTGCACACAGCTATGCAATGCAGCAGAGCAGCAAAACACCAACATAGAGATCTTTTATAAAAAATATTATTATTATTTATCCTCTGTGCAACTTGTTATAATAAAACTAGTATGAATGATATTTATAGATGTAATGTGGTTATTAACGATAGCAGCACCAGTTAATAATAATAAATATTGCATAAATGCATCACAATGTGATTCATACCAGACGGTCTTTATGGGGAGAAGCAACGCAGTCAGACTTTTGTACAGTCGCACTAACTAAGTATATTCTGGCTGAATATTTTGCTGGATTTCTTGTCAATCGCTTAAAAAAACGCCACACTTGTGTTACTTGCGTGTCTTAAACTGAAGTTAAAACTATCTACAGGTCGCAGGCTGTACCGAGAACGAGATGGGCTCCAGTTGCACACTGATCTCGCTGTTGAACTTTCCAATGACTATATCTACAAACACACAACAATTTTTGTTTTGTTTTTGCATTATCAGAAGTGTGTATCACATATATATTGAAATATTAATATCTTTCCCTCTCCCAGGCCAACTTGTGTTTTGTGGACATTGACAACCACTACATCGAGCTTCCAGAGGATTTACCCCAGTTCCCCAACAAGACTGAGTTAATCCAGGAGCTCAGTGAGGTTCTGCTGAGTTTTGGAATTTCTGCCAACATAGGGGCCCCGCCAAGAACCCGTACCAGTTCCCCCAGAAACCCCTCCACATCCAGAAGGGAGTGCAAGACTGTCACCCTTCAACAACTGGAGGACGACGGGCGTAATGGCAACCTGGCTGGGGAGGAGCTCACTATGCTGGAGCTGCTGCAGGGGAATGCCACCTTGGAGAGACTGCATGCACTGACCGAACGCACCGGGGTGACTGTGGCCCGCGTGGATGCTCTTAGGGCGAGCGTTAAAGCTCAGGGGATTGACAGGCAGAGGGCAGCTGAGGAGGAGGAACTAAGGAATGCCAAGCTGAATGTTCAGCTGAGGGAAGTGTTTGCCAGCCGCTTCACCACCATGTTTGCTGACTATGAAGGATTTGTCATTCAGAGTGCGCCAGACCTGGAGTCGTGGCTCACCAACAGGGAGCAGATGCACAACTTCGATAAGGTAATGGAGTGAAAAAAAAAACAGAGAAAGGGTTTAATGATGAGGTTTGAGTCATTAGTCATAAAGAGAGATGCCTTTGCTTATAGATTCATGTATGTGTGTCTCTCACTGCAAAAAGAGAGGACCCATGGCCATCTGGATTCTTATGATTCTGTAAGGGAGTATTTGCATTATTTGTGCAACTGAAAACAGTTTCACTTTGAAATGTTTGGTGTCTTCTGGGTGATTAGTGATGACCCACATTCAGAGCAGTGAAGGTGTTTTTTGTGGAAAGGGCACCCACTATGCAAAATTGAAATAGGTCTGCAGATTTGTGCCCTACATTTTCACACATTTTACATTTACACATGCTTAGGAAAATACCTGTTTTTTTACCTGGAACAGACAGAGTACCTTTTAAAATAAGACATAAGGCTTAATGTGGACATAATGTAAATGAAGAGCCAACTACATTTTCCCCCTTATGTTTTATGAATATATGTGCACTGCAGTCTTAGTGTATCTTCTTCACTGTTAAGATTTTCCAGTTGCTCATGGGTTATTACAAATTCTATACTCTCAAAGGCTTTTACGATAGCTGCAGAAAGTGTCGTTTACATTAAACAACACACAGGAAGCGGATGATCACAGTGAATGATCAGTGGTAGGCGCTTTTTTGTGAAGTTGCTTTTATTTGCGACTGGGTCCTGTTTATATACATCTCTGGCTGTACATTTTGTATCTTTATGTATAATGTTTATCTCCTCGCTTGTGTTTGACCCTGCTCCAGGCCTCATTCCTCTCAGATCAGCCTGAGCCTTACCTCCCCTTCCTCTCCCACTTCATTGAGACGCAGATGTTCGCCACCTTTATTGATAACAAGATCATGTCCCAGTGGGAGGAGAAAGAGCCACTGCTTCGTGTCTTTGATGCGCGCATCGACAAGGCTCGACTCTACAATGTGCGTGCTCCCAACCTACGATCCTCCAACTACCAGAGATGCTCCATCCTTAGGGAGTCTGGTAAGCTCTGCAGGAAGAGGTGTTAGAGTTCAAACGTGTGCTTTTTATGGTTCATTTTTAGTAGAAACATGATTACAATTGTAGGAAAAGTCACTTTGCGTATGAATGGTCACGCAGCATGAAATTCTCTTTGGAGTTTCGCTTCTCTCTTCTAATGCCCCTCTCACAGCAGACAGCACACTTCCCCGCCCATCCAGAATCGCTTTCCTGCGTGCATGCATATTTTTTGTATCGGGAGAGGAGTGAAGAGAGCATCGAGAGAGCGAAAGTGAAGAGCGAAAGTGAAGAGCCCAAGCAAATTTACGAGTGTTCAGAGACGGTTATTGACAGTGTTGTTCATATTCTTTGTGAACGCTGAACCGAACTAATAAGTCTTACAAATGATGACCGTGAACGTGAGCGGCGTTCACTCCAGCGAGAGTGAACACACAGGCCCCACTAGCACACGGCGACACAGTGAGATGAGAGGAGCGTTAATGTGAAGCCAGTAAATGACTTTGTTGAAGAACAGTGGAAACAAACAGTGAAAATACAGAGTTTCCTCTCTGGTCCACAGCTGCTCAATGATCAGAAGGATGGTTTGTACCGAGCTGGACTTTCCTGTGTCCTCCCTCCACTCTGACCTGCTCTCACTTTATCTAATAAACACTCACCAGTTATAAGGAGCTGGTCAGTACATGAGGTTTACTTAGTGTCTGTTTGGATCGCTCCCTCTCCCCCTGTGATGTGAGTGTTATTGTTCAGCAAGGTTTCCACAGTCACAGCCTGGACCTCAGCCTCTGTGGTTTGCACACAATGCTATTTTTTAAAATTGTCTGTTGTTGCAAACATGATCAAACAGAAAAAGTGCACTTTAACTTATATGGTTTTGAAATATCTTTCTTAAGGATTCTTGTTGAATGCACTTCTTTGTTGCTTTGAGCTCTGTTTTTGTTAAGGGTCTTTGAGAACTAGGCCACAGTAGAAAGGGCTACCTTATTTATTTTAATTAGTTAAAAGCTTCTCAGTGCAGTTGCCTGGTCTAAAAATAGAAAGTTTGCTAAATGTAACTTGATTGTGATTTCCCCTTTTCGCATGCAGATAAAAAAACACTTGTACAGTGATCAAGAGGAGATTTAAAAATATCGAGATATATATCATGTATCGTGATATAGCCGATATATGCTTGCACTCACTGAAACCGTCTTACTAATAGTGTTCAGTCAGGAAGTTTAACAATGTTCATCTGGCTCACAGGTTCACTTGTGCATTTAAAAGTCACGAGTTTTGTTGTGTAAAAATACTGTCAGTTTTCCTTTCTGAGAGTGGGAAGATGTGATTGATGCCAATGTCATGACTGACATTAATTCGGAAACAGCCTGTAAATTCCTTTGGACTGATGTGTCAGAGAGATGAGTAAAACAACGCTGTTAGCTGTGTGGAACAGAACAGGCAACTACTGCATTAATCTTCAATTTGGCTCATTGCTTTCCGTTTTAACTTAGATTATCTCTCCACCCCGAGATGTTCACTACATTGTCTTTATTTCCATTTTGTGATGTGTGTATTTGCGCATGTCGTCTGTCTGTGACCCATGAGTTTAATTTTCAGACGATGGTGTATGCAGGTACCCGTTTACCCGTACCAAACAGTAGTCAGCCTTTTCCTTTACCTGCCCTCTACTGTGGCCACGGCATCCTCTCGCTAAACCAATGGAGAATAATGCTGCAGCAAAACAAGATCAGTGGATCAGGGCAACTTAACTCAGACAACAAGCACAGTCGCTGACAGACAACAGAGGAGAATGTGGTGTGTTTGATGTTGCTGCCATGTGAGGAGAAGATAAATCAGGTGAAGGACACAGAGCCTGAGTGAGTGTGTGGATCTCTGGACACTAATGAATGGATCAGAGGAGGAGAGAGAAACATGGGCAGAGGGCAACCTACCTCGTTCTTTGATTCGTAGTGTCTAGAGACTGTTTTAAAGTCAAGCCAGGTTTTGGAAAATAAGTAGCTGTGGCAGCATATTGTGATTTGTTTTGTTTGGTTAGGAGAACGCTTGTTTATTACAAATTAGGTTTCTCGTGATCTTGGAACATGCACCATTGCTAAAAAGAAACTTGACCAGGCCAGAAACAGGAAAGAGTTTTTAACAATGTCACCATTTGCGTTGTTTCCTCTTCCAAGTTTGCTAACCCACTTTGTTTGTTTGTTGACTAACTGCTCATGTTTGTCACCCTTTCACACTTTGTAATCATGACAGCACTGTGTAAATCCAAGTGCAACACTGTGAACATCTTCCAGGAAAAACTGTCGGACATTCTCCCCATATATGCAGTCTTCTCATTGGAGCAGCATGAACTGCTTTTAAAACCCTTCCATTTACATTAGAAAGGAAGAAAAGATTATCCATCAAATATAATCAAAGATGAACAAGCAGAGGCTGAGATCCATCTATTTTTATTATAGATACAAACACTTTTTTTTCTTCACACCTCCAGTTTATGACACAAGCATTCTGTTACAATTTTTTGGGCTGGGCTGACATTGTTTTTAAAGTTTGTAAACTACTATGGAATTTGCCCAATTTTCTATACAACGATGAACCTTCACCTTAGATTTGAGGTGTTCTTTTACAGCTGAATGTTCATTGAGATATTATATTGTCCCGACTGAAGCAACTACGTTTGAGTATTCTTACTCCCAGTGTTGTCTGAAAGTATTTGACATGAGAACTTTGCAGTAAACATATTCTGTCTCCCCTGCAGCTCAGGCCATTGAGCAGCGGCTCATGAAGATTGACCACATAGCCATCCACCCCCACCTGCTGGACATGAAGTTTGGTCAGGGCAAATATGAGCAGGGATTCTTCCCCAAACTTCAAGCTGATGTGCTGAACACTGGGCTGATCAATAGCAAGTGAGTCGACCTACCTTTCTTCGTTAAGCCGTTTTCAGACATGACCTGCTGATAAAGTCCAGACCCAATTCTCTGCATAGTTTGCCTTTCACAATAATAATAATAATAAATAATAATAGCTTGAATTTATATAGCGCCTTTCAAGCAGCTGGGTTCAGCAGACTGAGGCAGGAAGTAATGTATTAATTCCGCTGCGGAGATCACGTGATTTTCTTAACAAAACAAAGGCAATGTCTTCGGCTCGTATCACCACAAACTCTCTTGGCATCTTCATAGGTGTGGATCCGCTTTTTAACCTGGAAATATTTGTTTAAATTTGTTGTTTGTTTTTTCATCTGTCGCGTGTTAGAAGCGTCCTCAACCCCCGCACTCGCTCGCAGTGAATCCAGCAGGGGGTCCCCTACTGTGTTCACACATCGGATTCTGTGGACTTCTGCTGACTTTATACTAGGGGACCAGGCGGAGAAAGTCCGCAAAAAATCCAGAGGCTCTAAGCGCGTTCATTGCATGTCTGAAAGCAGCTTGAATAACACCAGGCATCTATTTGATGAAGCTCTGATCAGAATCAGTGAACCAGTGAACACAGTGAAGCAGCGTTTGTGGGGTTTCTTCAGTTGAGTGGCCAACAAGTTGTAAGAATAATCAAATTGACCATTTTTGATCTACAGGTGGTTTCATAGGACAGCGACGGCACAGCGAAGGAAAGACCACAGCATACAACAAACAGAGCATCTGAACGCTGATAACGACCTGAAAGAGGTAGAAGAGCTCCTCAGAACCCGTCCTCTACATGCCCACTCACCTCACTTGCGCTACAGCTATATATTTTCTCTGTGTCACGTGGTATTTATATTTAAATTTTTAGTTTTAAATAGTTTTTTTTAATCTTTTTTCTTCCTGTGCATGCTGCCTTCTCTGCTTTCTTTTTCATTTCCTTTCGTTTCTGTCCTCACCTGTCTGCCTGTGTGTGTTCGGTTCCGTTTGCATTCGTTTCCCTCCTCAGATGGTTGAGGGCTGTCTGGTCCAGCAAAACTCCATGGCATTTTGGGAGTGGGACATTGCGCCCCCTCTCTCTATCAAACCGCCTAAAAAATCCGCCTCTGCATCCTGCCTGGTATGTGAAGGAGTTGCCTGTGTTGAGGAATCCCTTTCACAGACCCCCCCTCCTGCCCTGTAGCTGTCCATCTAACACTGGCTGGTCCTGACTACTCCATTAAACTCTAACATATTTAAAAGCTATCTTTTTTGGTGGTCAGCTTTCACGTCAGTGACAAGTGCCTCATCTTTCCTGTGGCTGCTTCACAATAAAAGCCAATCTATGTTTCACACATTCTTGTAGTTCTATCTTAGTGAGGACATCCATAGGCATAATGCATTCCCTAGCCTCTTACTCTAACCTTAGCCATCACAACTCAATGCCTAACCCTTAACCTAATTCTAACCCGAAAACCAAGTCTTAACACTTAAACAACCATTTGAAAAAGTGAGGACAAGCCAAAATGTCCTCACTTTCCAAAAATGTTCTCACTCCGTAGGGTCTCTGCTCAAAATGGTCCTCACAAATATATAAGTACAAGTACACACACACACACACTCTTACCCACCTTTAGAAAACCTTGCTTTCATTCCTCCACTATACCATCACATTTCCTGTCACCTCACATGGGACTCCTCCATTGAGATTTTCACAGCTTCTCAGTGTCGGTGAAAATTCATGTGAACAAAGGGAATTTGGTTGCTGTGGGTTTAATCCTTTTCACAGATTGAACACACAGCATAGTTTGTGATAGACGGAGGCAAACAAGCGAGACACAGCAGGTTCAAATCAGATTAGTCAAAACATTTGGTTTAATGTCTTTAATGTGTGTTTATTAGATATAAATAAACACGTTACTTCAAATGCAAAAAAAAACAACCTCAGATGAGCTTTCAGATTCGTCCGAGTGTTTGTCGAGCTCACTAACTGGCTCTCTGATGTTTGCTGATCAGAAGTACATGCAGGAGGCCCGCAGCCTGGGGAAGAATCTTCGACTGCCCAAACTTTCGGATCTGTCTCCTGCTGTCATTGCCCAGACCAACTGGAAGTTTGTGGAAGGTCTACTCAAGGAGTGTCGTATGAAGGTGAAAAAACCCCAGCAATGTTCCTACACTTATAAATGACTTGAGATTTATCACTATAGTAGCTTATGTATGTAGTTTTCTCTCAATTTACAAGAATTGTATTTATTTCCTTATCCGTCAATCCATTTTCTGAACATGTGCATGCGTGTGTTCAGACCAAGCGAATGCTGGTGGAGAAGATGGGCCGGGAAGCTGTGGAGCTGGGTCATGGGGAGGCCAACATCACTGGCCTGGAGGAGAACACTCTGATCGCCAGCCTCTGTGACCTGCTGGAGAGGATCTGGAGTCACGGGCTGCAGGTCAAACAGGTCAGTGCAAACACACAGAGAGAAGAATGAATGGTACTGTCTCTGTCCACTGTCTTCTACTTAAACCTAACATAAAGCCAAGCTGAAGACACATGCATGCTGTCAGTATAACCCTGCTGCAGTTACTCATATATTTATATAAACATTGGATATTGAGCCTAAGAGGTCATTGCCTAATACATCTTCTTTTAGAACACCTTGTTTTTTGAGTACTACAATAGTTGTTATTGTGTGTGTTTATTGTGATTCTGTTTTTCTGATGGACACCTCTCTAACCTCCCAGGGGAAATCCGCCCTTTGGTCCCTCCTGCTGCACTACCAGGCCAGAGAGGAGAAGCTGGAGGAGCAGCACACAGAGTCATCATGTAACACACAAACAACTTTTTATATTTGTGTTTGTGAGGACACTTTTTGACATTGCAATCCCTTGCCTCTTACTTGGGTCCTGTTTCAGAAAGCAGGGTTAAGAAACGGACCTCTTGGTTGACTGGTGTAGGTTTTGATTTAAAAGCTGCACAAGGTTTTCTCCTTCGTGTTCCACTTACTCAAATTATTTAGATTCAATCTACATCTATATGTATCTACAGTATATATGCAAGTGTGTGTGTTTGTATATTTTTCATTTTTAGAAACATGCAAACCAATAGTCCTAGAATGTGCTCAGCAGGAACTGAAGATGAAACACATAGAATTTAATTACTTGCCATTGTGATTAGTTTAGTTCACCCTACTGAAAAAATTGCATTCAGTGGTTACATTCAACAATGTGACATATAGTGAAAAAATATCTGACTTCATAACACTGCCCACATTTAATATTATTGAGAAGCAGCATCTCGAAATTTGTGTTTGACTTAAATTTATATATTGGAAAAATTATGATGTGGCCTTCACATAGTTGTAAAAACATAATTCAAATGAGGTGGGCCAGTGTCCTTGGTGAATTTACAATTTCACTGTGTGATCTTCATCTTTGAACAGTTACTGATGATATAATCTGTCTGGTCTTCTGCCATAACAGACCTCCATGCAGCTCTAAATTGTTTACTCCACGGATTTTTCATAATATGTTAGTGAAGAACACCACCCGTTAATGTTCCTTACAGGAGAACAAAGACATCGTGTCAGCTGCCACAGAAAGATAAGATACATAGAGGCCTATTGATGTTTACACGTATTAAACAGTAGCTAACTCAATCATACAGTTGTATGGTACCATAATAAATCTAGCACCTTTTTTCACAAAGGGATATTGGACATTACATTAAGGGAGAGAGTACACCCATGTCCACAGCACAACTGATCTTTGTAAGATAAGAGTTAAGATAAGTTACAATGAAACGAAGTAGCCCAGAACTGTAAAATGTATTCCTGGTGTTCACATAGCTCCCTGTGAAGCAGCTGTACAAGGTGTAAAGACATTTTAAACATCAGATTTAGATGTGGATCATATAAGGATGCAAATGCAAAAGACACAAATAGAAAAACACCTGGTGGAACATTAGGTGGATTATTAGTAAGTGATGGGTCAATCTGAAATTATTGCAGCATATTTTGTTTCTGACTGAAAAGATCACGCTATATCTGACACCTCCTTCAATCTGAAGGCTCCAGCTAAAGAACAGGAAAATCTCTGGATTATGGAAACCTGCCAGCGAGCAGGTTAACTTCACTGAGTATATTGCCATAGCAACTGACTCCGAGTTGAGAACTGGCTTTCTGAAACAAGCCCCTGACCTTATACACGTCACATCAAATCTAAATGCCTTACCTCAACCCTTACCCTAAACCTAATCTAATTCTAACCTAAACCCCTAAAATCGGTTATGAACCCTCAAACGGCTCTCTGAAGTTGTGAGGACCGGCCCAAATCTTCTCACACCATAATGTCTATGACTCAAGTTGTTTCTAAGTGCAGACACACACACACACACACACACACTGTGTTCTTGTCTCTTTAACACAGCGTCACACATGCATCATAATATGTATTTCTCCTAACAGTGTCACGTGTTCCTGAGAGGAAGAAGTCTGACTGTTCCATATCAATGCCATCACTCCGTGTGTCTCTGTTACAGGACATGAGGTACATGCTGCTGTCCTCTGAATTCCCAGATTCTCTCTCTCTTGACTGTGAATTCTGTTTAGTTTTTTGTGCAGTTCTGGAAATTCAGAATCACAAGTAAATAAATGTTTGTCCATCTTGCAGTAATTTGCTGTTCCCAGGTCAGGAACAGCATTTCAGTGCAGCTCAGTTTCTTTAAATGTATATATATTTGGTTAATCTCAATACAACTTCCATCATCACAGACACCGATGCAGAACTGTCGCAATGCACCACATACACAATAATGGTGGTCGTCAAGGCCTTATGGGATTCAAGGTTACACAGGAATGACCAGCAACATGTTTTATTATGCGTCTGTGCCGGCAACAGCCAGGGTCCGGAGGCATAATATTGTTGGGTTGTCCGTTTGACCATACATATGTATGTCCATCCCATTCTTTCAAACACGATATCTCAGGAAAGCCTTGAGGGATATATCAGGAATGCTCAAAAGGTATTTCATTACATCTGACACAAAAATTATCCTGAACTCAAGGATGACCTGATTAGAATTTGGTGGTCAAAGGTCAAGGTCACTGTAAACAAACAAAAGCCATTTTTGACCTCTTGTACGCAACAATACAAGAATTTCTATTAATCCTGCACAAACATTCATTTAGACACAAGGATGAACTGATTAGAATTTAGTGGTCAAAGGTCAAATGTTTCCTTTTTTGGCCTCTTGAATGTGATATCTTAAGATTGGCTTGAGGGAATTTCTTCAGATTTGGCACAAATTGTCACTTGGACTAAAAGGTGAACTGACTACATTGACAATAAGTTGACTGTACAGTTAGTATATAGTATAGATTAGACACAACATCAGGAAAAGCAGGAAATCACTAATCAAAATAAAAATTGTATTCAAGTGTCTCTATTCTCGTGAGCTTTCCTCACTCTATCATTTGTCTCCTCAGTCATATCCAGAGGATGTCAGAGATTAAGACAGATGTAGGCCGAGCCAGAGCCTGGGTACGTCTGTCCCTGGAAAAGAAGCTGCTCTCTCAGCACCTCAAACAGCTGCTGTCCCGACAAGCCTTAACCAGGTGAGCATGCCACATGATCCACCCAGCTCACACACACTCACTTTGTTTTGTTGCTGCACTAATAATATTCTTGCATGTTTGAAAAGATGAGTCCGTCGAAACCAATCACAGCAATGCAGAAATGAAGACAATTTCAGTATTATATCAAAAGTGTGACATCCCTAAATTTGAAATGATAGTGAACTCAGCAACTTCTTCCCAAGTTAGAAATAAATCTCTAATTCTTGTGGATTAAGGTCATGTTTAGGGTTAATCAGGGTTGGGTAAACTGTTGGGATTAATCAAAGGTGGGGAATCGAACCAAGTATTAATTTGAGAAACCAGCTAGTTTGTCAGCTCATCCATTCAGTCGTTTCTCCTCTGAAGGTTGATCATGCTGTTTGCTTATAGTTGAGCTTTAAGCATAACTCCCTTTGAGTGTGGTGTCTTTTGATCTGTTCACATAGGGGATAATGTGCTGCACACAGCTCTTCTATTGAATATGATTTTACCCACTTGAAAAAAATAAAATCCAATATTTCCACTGGGAAGTGAGACTAAAAATGTACCTTGGTTCCTTCCTTTGATACTGTGGCCATACAAATATACCTATGGGCACTGAGTAGAATAAAAAGATTCTCCATTCAATGTGAAACTGCAGCCGGTTAGAGATAGCGGTCCTTCATATGTTGCCCATGTTGCATTTGCGTTCACAAAGCTGAAAGAATGTGGCTGCATACGAGACGCACTAAGAAACCATTTGAGTGCATTATGATAATTCTGTTTTCCGTTATTTGAGCATGACTTGACTTCTGTGTGCTTTGCCCACAGGAAGCTGTACAAGCGTTATGCCTTCCTGCGCTGTGAGGAGGAGAAGGAGCAATTCCTCTTTTACCTGCTGTCTTTGAATGCCGTTGACTACTTCTGCTTCACCAGCGTCTTCACCACCATCAGTGAGTTCTCCCTCAGCTACTCGCCACCTCTGACATTGGCTCAGATTCACTCCAGTATTTATGTTGAATACTGAAAACTATTGAGCAATCTCAATTTTAAACATAGATTATGAAACATACAATGATCTCATATAATGTTACCTTTTTCAATGTTGTGGCTCATCAGTGTTTGACTTAGTAAAACCATGAAGCCATGAAAAATGCGTGAAAGTACAAAAAATGGTTTAAATCACATCACTGATGGTTCAAGATAAAACTCTTTAAAAAAACAACAGAGGTTCTTTATGTTGTTTAAAAAATGTTAGTATCATATTGAAACTCTGTTTCAAACTATGTTGATCTTTTATTTATATATAGTGCATGTATAGAGGCATTTTTGTGTGTGTTAATTCCGTTTTTTCCTGAGACCCGAGCTCTTTCACCAGAGAATAGTTCCTGAACATCAGGGGAACAACTCCAGTGGACTTATTTCCATCATTTTTGTGTTCATCAGTGGAATTACTGGACATCTGGTCAAAGGTGCGCTCCCCTTTGCTCACTCAGTGAAACCAAGGTGCTGAGGCGCTCATGCGTCGTTCATCATTTCTCTCCAACATTCATTCAATGGGTAACAAACTGGACGAACTTCGGTTAATGGTGGCTAGAAACAGAGACTTTTCTTCATCCTCTGCCTTGTGTTTTACGGAGAAGTGGCTGTGTGGGTCAACACCATACTCTGCGCTGCAGCTGGCAGGCTTCCAGCTGTTCAGAGCAGACATCACCCTGTTTGCCTCCCCAGTGGGGAATGTTGGGTTATACCGCTTCCTGGGCACCTTCATCACCCAGGACCTGAAATGGGAGCTGAACATCAAAAAAGCGCAGCAGAGAATGTACTTCCTGCAACAGCGGAAAAGTTCAACCTCCCAAAGATGGTTAACTTCTGCACTGCCATCATCGAGTCCATCCTCACCTCCTCCATCACTGTATGGTACGCTGCCAAGGACAGGGTCAGACTGCAGCACATCATTCACTTGGCCAAGAAGGTGATTGGCTGCAACCTGCCTTCTCTCCTCCTCGCCAACTCCAGGTCTTTTACAAACAAGGTGGATGAGATCGGAATGAGAATAAGGATACATTTCCTCATCGCTATGCATCCTGGAATCAGCTGTGTAATGGTGTGGTTTGATATACCAGCCAACTTTAAACCTGTATACATTGAGTGACATGTTATTGTCTCAGATGGGGTGTTCCATTTACAGACAATAGGAGGAGTGGGAGGGTATGGATCTCTCGTACCTGTATAAGATTGTCTTTAAATTTTTTTTCATGTGAATAAGTTGAGTATGTTGATCTTTGATGTTTTCCCATGTGTTTGTTCTAAGTTTGCATCTAAAAACAGTAAAAGCACAATGTATTTTTCAGCTCAGTTTTGTTCACTAACTTTGGCACTGACATGTTTGTCCCTTCAGTGATCCCATATCGAGTCGTCATTATCCCCATCAAGAAGCTGAGCAACACCATGACCACCTCCAACCCCTGGGTGTGTGTGTCAGGAGAGCTGGGGGACTCGGGTATCATGCAGATCCCCAAGAGCTTCCTGGATATGACATTTGATGTGAGTACTGTGACCTTTGGCCTCTCATGCTGAGCACAGACTTGGTTTTGATGTGCAGGCATTGAGTTGTGTGTCAGCCTCTTAGGCCTCATCCTCAGCTCCACTGGTTTTGTTCACTTCCTTTCTCATGCATGCTATCACCTTACCAGTAGTTTGACTTTCGCCTTTCAAAACAAAATGAAAATGAAAAGCCTAAATAGTAGTAATAAAATTCAGGTCCCTCAAATTCAGATCCCAAACATGGGCCAAAAGTATCATCCAAAACAATCCATTAACAATACACTACAGAGACAGTGATTATTTATATTCTTTAATAAAAGGGTTGTACTGCCTCTAAATTCCTCAACACACCACACACGCATGCAGCGTGGAAATAATAACATTGTAGCTCTTAAAGACAAACAAATCAGTTCAGCTTCCTCTCACTGTGCAGTTCGAGTTTTCTCTAACACTGCATGTCTGTGTGGGGAACTTTCTTTTGTTGCTTGCATGAGAGTTCTTGTCTTGTTTCTGTGATTCCCACAATGTTTATTGTCCATCTCCATCAGTCTGCTGTAAGGCTTCACACACACATCTTTGCCTTGTTCTAATTAGAGGACTTTCCCACCTCCCTCCATCCCATTATTTATCAATCAATCACTCAAATTTTATTTGTATAGCCCATATTCACAAATCACAATTTGTCTCATAGGGCTTTACAAGGTTTTATCCCTCTGTCCACCTACTTCTTTTTGTTCACTTGCCCTTTTCCCTGTTTGTGCTGTTGCCATGCAGTCAACCTGCTTTTAGCTTGGACTAGGTCATCAGTGGTTTGTTATGTGCCGAGTATTTTTAGAATTGAACACCACCTTTTCTTCGAATGCAGTTCCACCCTCGACTCTAAATACTATGGAAGCCCATTTCCGCCTCTGTGATATGACTTAGTATCTCATAATTATGAGATAGTATCTCATAATTATGACTAAGTATCTCATTATTATGAGATAGTATCTCATAATTATGACTTAGTATCTCATTATTATGAGATAGTATCTCATTATTATGACTTAGTATCTCATTATTATGAGATAGTATCTCATTATTATGACTTAGTATCTCATAAATCTCATTAAAGGTCCGGTCTTCCTGTATGTGTCGGCGTCTGTTTCCGCCTCACTTCCCCTCTGACCTGCGCTCACTTTACCTTTTAACAATAAACACCAGCACTGATCACAAGTTATTAGGACACGTACAGGACTGACGTTTACTTTGTGTTTGTTTGAGTTCATGAGACACATGTTTAAACACTGTGTGCACGCATTCCCCTGCTTCACCCAACACGAGACTTAACGTGACGCCAACAGTCAGGACATCAGGGTTAAATTGATGGAACCATCCGGAGTCATGATCCGTCATCATCGATTAATAACTAAATACATGTGATTATCAGTGAGATAGTATCTCATAATAATGAGATACTAAGTCATAATTATGAGATACAGGATTTTTATTTTCTTCATCACAGTGGCGGAAATGGGCTTCGATAAAATACTACTCTACTACTAAGTGGAAAAAATATTAAATAAATAAATAATAATGAAATATTCAATGTAGCTAAATGTTATGAGTTATTAATTGCAACTGAAATGTCAGGGCAGTGTATGAGGTAGCCTCCTTGAAAATGATTAATTAAACGGGGCAATTCAATTCAGTTCAATGTTATTTGTTATTGTTATTTGGGAACTGTTGGGTTTCTCTATACATTTTAAGTTCTTGACCTTATAATAATATGATTTGGTGCTTAAAATTTAACTGAATTGATTACCTTTTATTTTAGTTCATTCATTTTTTGCAATGGATTTTTGTGAAGCACTTTGTAACCTTGTTTAGATAAGTGCTATACAAATTATGTTATTATTTTATAGCACCAAATCCCAACATCCATTATCTCAGGGCACTTTACAGTAAGGTCGAGATGTTACAAAATCTGGGGGCAGACAAACATAGAGAGGGGTAGAGAGAAATTCTCAGTGCATGAGGGAAATTCCTGCAGCATAACTAAGTGATGGTTCAGGGTTCACCTGAGCCTACCCTAACTAAATGCTTTGTCAAAAAGGAATGTTTGAAGTCCAACCTTAAATATAGAGATGGTGTCTG
Organism: Hippoglossus stenolepis; assembly: GCF_022539355.2. Taxonomy (NCBI): domain Eukaryota; kingdom Metazoa; phylum Chordata; class Actinopteri; order Pleuronectiformes; family Pleuronectidae; genus Hippoglossus; species Hippoglossus stenolepis. Next base: position 828,600 of record NC_061504.1, on the reverse strand, counting down.
CCCCATATATATCCAAATGTCCTGATATTTTCTGGGTGACACTCTGAGTTGGTGAGCTATCATTGTGAAGTGAAATTAGTCTGTGGAATCAGATAGTTTATTATTAAAATTAATGTGAATTTATATGGAAAACAGTGAAAATATGATATTTCTCTCCCTCTCTGTCTCTGTGTGTGTGTTTAGTGTCAGAACCTGGGAAAGCTGACGACAGCTCAGTTGGGTCATGATAACGCTGGCCTCATAGCTAAATGGCTGGTGGACTGTGTCATGGTGCGCAATGAGATCACAGGACACACATACAGGTAAGTGCGGGCTGCTCTTTTATACCTATCATTTTAATTTAATGTAGCTCTCATTTCTCTTACCTGTAATTATTTCACATGTGTTATTTCAAATAGAAGCTTCAGGAATGTCAGTTTTCTCTATAATAATAAGTTTAGAAAAAAATTATTTCTCTGTGAAGTAAAAAAGGCAAGAGGACAAATGGCAGAAAAGTACAGATTAAATAATGTTATACAATGTTATATTGACGTGTGTGCGTGTGCGTGTGTGTGTGTGCGTGCGGATTCAGGGTGACGAACATCCAGTGGAACAGTGTGGCTCACTGATTCGTTTTAATAGTTTTGGAAACAATGGAGCTCTATGAGGCAGAGGAATTTCATATATAAGGCTTTAGAAAGAAACAACTTCGTTTGAGGGAGACATTCAGTGTTGAATTGGTTTTGCCATGAGACTTGCTGACAATAATAAAAACATTGAATGTTCTGTGTCCCCTCCAGGTTCCCATGTGGACGATGGCTTGGTAAGGGTGTGGATGATGGCAGCCTGGAGAGGGTTCTGATTGGTGAGCTGGTGGTGCCAAGTAAAGACGAGGATGGGGGGAGAGGCTGCCGTACGCCTCCACTGCAGCATTCTTCATCCCAAACCACTGGCATGACATCACTGTCCGGACGAGAATACAGTCAGTATCTGTCAGGGCTTGGAACTGGTCGGCTCAGGGGGTTTTGGAAGTTTTTCCTTACTCTTGTTGACGGTTAAGGACAGAGGACGTCACACCTTGTTAAGCCCACTGAGACAAATTGTAATTTGTGAATATGGGCTATACAAATCAAATTGGATTGATTCATTTTATTGATTCAGGTGAAACCCATGCAGTGGTGTAGCCAGGAATATTTAGGCTCTTAGTTAATGTCCACCTAAAACCAATCTACACACAAAAAAGATGTAAAAATAGTTTTGGGCTTGAATTGTGACCTGATGCACTAGATGGTTTGATAAATAGGTCAGGCTTCATCGAGAACTGTTTGCAAAGGGAAAGGAAAAGGCGAGTCAGGAGAAGAGTTCCATACATCTGTGGATAAAAGCCTTCATTGTCGTTCTTTGCAATTTTTTCAGTGAAGAAATACTCTCCCCTTCTGACATAACGGACACTATCACAGCATACATACTTAATGAGCCACCTTTGTTGTTAATTAATGAAATCAGCATTCAATTGTGCCTTGATAAACTCTAATTAAAATCTTATTAATAATTACATTTACAATTACACAACTATAGTTTATATTTAGGAATTAAAGCAGGAATGAAATCATATTGAATCATAATTTATCATAGAATTATTGGATCTGTTGTCTATTTCTTTATTCATTTATTTTGTCTGTCTAAAAGTAAATTACCCCCAGGTGTAAATGTCTGTCTGTCTTCCTCTGTCGTCCTGTCTGTCTGCTTGTCTGTCCGTCCCCACCTCTAGCCTAATATCAGCTCAGCAGCTTTTTTGGTAACTGAAATTTCAGATGTTCTCAGAACTTCGAAATTGATGCAGCTGTTTTCCTGATTCCAGAACCAACTTCTGACCAAATCCAAGAGGGCATTGGTGACGCAGTGAACAACATTGTCAAACACTTTCAAAAGCCAGAGAAAGAGGTTAGTGACTGATCTCATTAGTGAATAATTGATACACTGGGATGTTAATGAACTGTCTCTGAACTCATTAACAGGGTTGGAGAGTGGTTCATGAAATCGTCAAAGAGGCCATGAACCAGACAACACTAGATTCACGTGCCAAATTACCAAAACATATTCACAACACACCATAAATCAGCCATAGAAAACAGCAAGGAAAAGCAGCAACAGCAGATATCTGAACAGCCTCTGGGTTAACAGCGAGCAGATACATTTAGCTGTGACAACGGATTTCTGGAGCGACCCTCTTGTGGCTGTACAACTCAGGATGCCCAAATCTCCTGGTGTTGATTTTTCCTTTGACTAAAAAGTCTCTGTTAGAGTGCCCGAGCGGCTGAGGCGTCCAGAGAGGAAAAACACACGATACAGGTTCAGTTCAGGCTTGAAGCTATTTTATTCACCCTGGTGCACATGTGATACAGCATAGCTCAGACTGGCTGCCTTATATACAGGTCGATGTCAATTAATTCAGCAGGCACATACCATCTCCAAGAACCCCACACATAATCCCAAGTATAAATATACAATACATATTTATATAAAACCATTAACAAAATATACATATACAATTAATAAATATTTATCCACCAAACCATCGCGAATAAGTAATTTTTTTTAATTGAGTTGAACGAACGAACACAGACGACATCTTTCTGTTCTTCGTTGCAGTTCTTTAAGAAAAAGTAATTGCTCAACATCCATCAGCTCCAACTCCAACACGATCCGCTTAGTAACACTCACCATTGTTCTGAAGTAAACAGAGACGCCACAGAATTCGTAAATAAGCGGACCAGAAACCGGACAACACAACACTAGCATCGAAACTCTACTGCCACTAGCGTTTCGGCGGTGTAATTCTACAGTACATGTATGACTGCTCGGCCCCGTGCCTAGGCTACGTGCGTACCTACGACGTAGCTTCGACGCAGAAGCATGAATCGGCCTTTATGCTACTTATGTTTGCTCATTTACCTGCTAGTGCTGACTATTAACACTTAGGAAGAAAAGAACATGTTTTCTAAGGTTTTGGTCTAAAAGTAATTCCTAAACATCTTATTGGTTTATTTAGCCCAACTTAAAGACACTATTTGATTGAAGCATTTTGACCCATACTTTGACTGAAAGGGTATCTCGGCTTTTGCTGCTGTCATTTTATACTATTTATTTATGTCTGTATTTTGGACATTACTGTCTCTATTTTTCTATATTTTCTGTCATTTGCCATATCTGCCACTCAGCTCAGCTGTGTGCTTTATGAGTTGACCTTTCATCTCCTGGTTGTCTTCTGGCAGAGGGGCAGCCTGACAGTGCTGTTATGTGGGGAGAACAGCTTGGTGGCTACTCTGGAACAGTTCTTTCATCACAGCTTCAAGTCTGCCCGGCTCTTCCAGAGGACTGTGTTCGTGTGGGACTTTGTTGGTGAGCATGGAGCTGCAGCACCCTCTGTTGCTGTAAAAATAAACTATTTAACTTGGTCCATTATTGTGTGTAACACCCCGTTTGGCTGGTAAACCTCTCTATTGCTTTCTGTGCAGGATATTAAATCCAACACATGGAGGACATTAATCTGTCAGATAGACTTATGTCTACTCTAACTCATCTTTGACTCTGTTGTGTCATCTACTCCATATGCAGAAAAGGCTGTTGCCTTCCTGCAGCCAGCTGACCAGATGGTTGACATGGGGTTGAACTGTCAGTCACTCTGTCACTACATCAATGCGATCAACTCTACACCCAGGAACATTGGGAAGGATGGCAAGTTCCAGTTGCTGGTGTGCCTCGGAGCCAGGTGAGTGTCAGGACAACACGCATCCTGAGTCTGTTTGAGTTGAAACTGTCCATATTCACAAAGTGCTGCAAAGAGCAGCTTTTACTGGGGCAGAGCTTCACATTATAGCTGACATTGACATAGCTGATACGGGTTCTGTTGCACGGGTGGGTAATGTCCGGCGACAGGGCATTTCCTAGAACTCCTAGCAACTAGATTCTCTCAATTAGAAAAAATAACATTTTTTTTTAAATAGTTTATGGACATGACTGTAAGAAGAGCATCCGTACTTCTTATTTTTTTCATAAACGATGAGGTTGCTTTGGCAAGTTTAGAAGGAGGATCTCATTTTTGGACAAAGTTTGACTAGCAAGGCCCAATGCACAGTTAAAGTCACCCCTACCCAGACCTAGATGGTAGAGGTTTAGATCAGGTGAAAGTGCAATTGCCTTTTCAATAAAGTGGCAGCTTTGACTCAGGAGGTAGCGCCAGAAGGTCAGGGGTTCAATCTCCTGTACTCCACATGCAAGTGTCCTTGGGCAAGACACTGATCACCAAATTGCCCCTGAGGGTTGTGCCATCAGTGTGTGAATGATGTGTGATAGAAAAGCACTGCACATAGAAACGCTGTTTGAATTGGTGATTGTTACTTGTAGTTTGGTAGTTGAGTGGTAGTTAAGATGAGAAAGCTCTTTCTAAATGCTGTCCATTTAACATACTGTAAATGGATCATCCCAGTTGGGTGCATAGACTTTGACAACAACCGCAACATTTTATAAGGAACCTGAAACTAATATAAACAGCACTGCTGGTCAGCCATGACATTAGTTGAGCTAAGCTGTATTTTTTTGTATTTTAAATTGTTTGTATTGCTTTGCTGATAATATTAGAGGAAAGGTTTTGGACAAATCATGACACCTTTGAGCATAAATTAACCTCGATGTTTAGATGGGTCTCCAGAAAGACAAATCTCACATGCCTTGCATAGTTATTGGCTGACAGGAATTACATTCTGTGGCCATAGTTTATCTGCTTTGTTTATTCTACAGAGACCGTCTGCTGCCCCAGTGGCTGCCCCTGCTGGTGGATTGTCCTGTGATCCTGCAGATGTATGAGGACACAGCCCTCCTTAGAGACCACACTACTGTCAGTGCCCTCATCGGAACCCTGCAGACTCTTCACAACTTCCCTATCAAACTGGAATCCTCACTGATCAAAGGCATTGACCTTTAACCCCAGAAGAGGACCATTGGGTAGCCACACATTTTTCTCCAATGCCTTCCTCACTACTACCACCAATTACAACTGCGCTGCTCTAATTTAGCCAACGGGCTCTGCAATTAGGCACATTACCAGGGAAGGAGGAAATGAGGAACAGGGAACATTCAACTTTCAGTGGCGTTTAGTTACCAAAGAAAAATGTTTCCATATTTCATGTGAGAATTCAGATCTTTGGATTAACTATAAACTTGGATGTGGTATGATAAATCCAACAATGGCCCCCGCTACACATATCAAATACTGCACATTACAGTGTTTAGTGTTGTAAACATACCATCACATACTGACTTTCTACCTTGCAGGTAGCTTTTGGTTTCGGGTCAGTTCAGCATGAAATGCAAAACCACCATCTCTCACACTCGTGACTGTCTTTGGCTCTCAGCTTCAAGCCCACTGTTTCCTTCCACTTTACAAATATATAGTTTAATTCAAGAATAGATATATATTTTTTGTAGAAAACAGCTGGTCAAGACTTATGTTGGTCTTGTCATCTCACTCTCTGAAAGAAAGGAAACGTTCCCCAAAACCCATTAGTTTGTTAAAGGTGCATAAGCCAACAGCTGGTGTCAGTGTCTTCTCCACTTGGGATATTCAGACTTACATTGGTCAGGAATGTGAAAGTTTTTGAAAAGAAATAATAGCTATTCTGTTTTAAGGGAGATTTTTAAGGATCAAGGATTCCTAAAACTGCAGGACACTTCCCTTAAACAGGAGGAAATAAGGAATTTGCCGGGGGCTATTTTCAGCAGCAGATGTTGATATTTTCCTTTTTTAATCATTTCATTGGTGATTTGGGCTGTGATATGGTATTTTTTGACAGAAATGAGTAGGCAATATTTTATATATAACATAAGTATTTCCGTTGTATAAGAAACCAATGCAAACTGTTAATTGATTGTGCCACATGCAAAAGGAACGATCAAAATATTTATTTTTATTCCTTAAATTAAACAATTCAACCCCTACTCTTCCAAACACACAAACTGCATATAGAATGAAAAACGTTTTGTTTCTCTTTAGACAATTCTTTGCCCTTTCATAAAGTTTTGATGAATTAGGGAATTTGCCACTGTATAAATGAAGGTGTTAATATTGTCATTATTACATGTTAACATTTTGTTGGAGGTATATTTATTGTGACTCTGACTTCTAGATCGAAGATGAGGACATAAAGTGGGGTCTACAACCCCAATTCATTGTAGTATTGTTGCCTATTCCAGTATTGAGACTGAGGGACATGGTCTGTCATGTTTTGCTTCATGTCTTTATTTCATGTATTTATTATTTTTAATTTTAATCCGTTGTGATCGTTTTAAGTTTGATAAAGCTTTTAGAGGGAGAAACTTTCATTTCTATCAAGCAGTAATGGTCTGCAAATGGTATGTATTTTTATATATGCATTTTTCTAGTGTTGATGACCACTTAAAGAGCTTTACTACAGGACAATTTATTGCCATTCACCCGTTCACACACACATTCATGCACGGCAGGACTTTTTCTATGGGGGACAATTCAGGGTTCCGTATCTTCCCCCAACCCTGAAGGCTCAGCTGCAGGACCATTCACAGCTCCAAAGCACTGTAACCGATCCTCAATCTCATACTGGATTTGTTTGTGTGCACATTGTTTTGCTGAGGACATGCACTAGGGACTATTGAGATATTCCCCAGACTACCACACAATGTGCTTACTGGGCCTATTTGTGACATAAACATATATATTGTGATGAGTTGTATTAACCCCGAGTGGATAGGCTGTAAGGAAATGCTACTGACTGCCATGATGGTGGTGGTTGTGCAACCTCCTCGTAGCAAAAACATTACCAGACAAAGAGTTCCATGTGTGCTTTTGACTACTGTTGTGGCATTTATTTTGCCAGTTTAAATAAAAGCATGGTATCGTGTGTGTGTGTATATAAACTACAGTCCATGTATGTACATTGTTTTATTTAATGGGAAATATTAAATGAGAACAATGAGTATAAATAAACTTTTTGACAGTGAGGCATCCTACGTACTGACTGCTTTAATATGTACCATCTATTTTTTCTAATGGACAGTTTTCATTTAGAGAAAATATCTGAATTTATATATTTTAATCAGAACACCAATATTCCACATCCCTGTGTTTCCTGGTGTTGGGGATTATAATATATTTAAGTAAAACATAAATCATTAATGGTAAAAATTGTGTTTTGAGCTAAAAAAAGCATGTGAAATATATTTCATAAGTGAAATCTTTATAATGACCTTAAATAATATCTTTGAACTACAATATACATGTAATTTTATTTAGATTTCATGTTACAGATGATCTCCAGCATCGATGGCCAAAAACATTCAAAATACACACTGCACAATACAAACCAGAGTTCCACACTTTTTCTCAGGATTTCTTTTTCCTCTGCACCTATCTCCTGTGCATTAAACCACACTGCCCCGGCCTTGCTTCAGTGACAGTCTTTGCAAATCTTGCTGCCTCTTCCTGACACCGGATTTCCAGGACTACCAATGTCCGCTGCTCTGCAGGAGTTGCCTTGTTCCACAGGAGTCTACTCTGACCTAGGCCCAAACCTCCTCTTGCCTGCTGAACATGGCCCAAAATGTCAGCATGCTGGAGTGTTGCTTCTTTCGCTGTCCATGTCCTTCCTGTTGTCAGTGATGGTCCAACAGCCCGTATGGATGTGTCTCAGGACTCTTAGAGGGTCATCTCCAGCCTTGTCTTGGTGCATTTAAACTCCTCCAGGACTTGAGATGGGCAGCTCGAGGACGCCGTGTCCATACAGCCCGATGTTGCTCAGACATATAAGGACTCCTAACCACTTTCTCGCGTAGGAGTTGATCATTCGCTTCTTGTTCTCAACTCTTGTGATGGGAACGTCGACTACTGTAAGTGGCCACATCAGTCGGGGGAACAGGCAAAACTGCAGGCACCAGGGGCCTCGTTATAACCGTTGCGTAGTGCGTACACACAAAACGGGGCCTGAGATGCGTACGACACTTCTCATGCAGACGTTGGGATCTATAAAAACAAACTTGACTGTAGATTGTGCGCACTTGTACTTACTTGGACCCATTTGTGCAAACATTTTGGAGACGGGAAAATGACGATGCAGACGCGAGATGTTAAACTGTTCTGATTATTATTATCATCATTAACATTAAACAACAGTGTTATTTGTGCTCGCGCGACATACCTGTTCCATAAGAACCTTCCATTGACTACACAGATCGACCGGACGGAACCGAACCGTCCCAGTACAAACACAAGTACTCACCCCTCTGGTCGTTTAGCAGACAGGTCTGTTTGTGGTATGATTAACATCGTATAATATTTACCTTTCTATGTAGAGCCTCTTTTCATCATTTAAAAAATATGATTCTGTTATAGATTGGGGACATCACAGCTGTCTCTGAATTTAATAATCCTGCAGTTTTGGATGATTCAAATACGTAAAGTCGATACAAGTTCCCTCACAATCCCACAGTGTGAAGCGATTATTTATTTGCCTCCAGCTTTTAATTCGATTTTTTTTTTTCATTTTTGATTGGTACCCCTAAGATGATATATCTTAGGGGTACCAATACCTCAAATTATATCACAGAAAGGTGTAAAATATGGGCCCTTTAAGACCTATGAGACAAATTGTGATTTGTGAATATGGGCTATACAAATACAATTTGATTGATTGATTTGTTTTTTATCTATTGTTATTGTTTTTATGGTTCGGTTGTTTATTCCGTCTTTTTAATGTATTATTTGAATTCCCTGAATTTATTTGCCTTAGTCCTTAAATTTCCTAATCCTTGTTATTTCATATAAAGGACTTTATAACTTTGATTCAAAAATTGCTGCCTGAAGAAAGTTTATTAGGGCCCGAGCACCAAACAGTGGGAGACAGTGGGAGGCCCTATTGACATTTTGAGGGCTTTAACATGCTCAAATCGTTACCAAAGTTTGCAGAAAATTTGAAAGTGGTGAAAATCAAAAAAAACTATTTTTATTATGTTCTTTTAATTTGGATTGTTTTTTTGCATGTGATTCTTCAAGTGATCACTGAGAGCTGAGACAGAGTATGTCATAGTGTGTGACTCAGCACATACTCTCTATACCTTCTCTTTCGGACAGATAATTTAACTTCTAGGTTGACTATGTAGAGGTGTAATTCTTAGAATATTGACAAATATGGGTTGAAATCGTTCCGTATTTAAACACTTTGCTATTTTTATTCAGACAAATGTTTCTGTCAAATACATTTAAAATCAACAACAGTCGTTTGATAATATAATATAATAATTACCAATATTCTGTCACTTTTAAATTTAAATTTCTGTTTTTCATTTTTTTTCAGGCAAATGAATTGGCTTTTTGAGGGCTTTAATTTACTTGTGTTTTTCATTTGTGAAGCACTTTGTCAGTTGGTTTTTATTCCATTGAAAGAATTCGTTAACTTTTCTGGAAACTTTGCAAAATGTGAATCTTACAACCTGTGCTGTTGTGAGCTGAATGTGACAGTTCCCAGTGCAACTATTCACTTTGAGATGTGATAACACAGAGCAGTGGCGCCAGGGACTCATCAACGAGGTTGTCAATCACGACAATGGTAACAACAGATTCTTCAGTTTCAGTCTCATCTGTCAATCAGGACTTTTCACAAAGTCTCTATATTATCAAATAACTAATTAAAACCAAACTTATCAACACACTTGAACATACACTACCGTTCAAAAGTTTGGGGTCACTTAGAAATTTCCTTCTTTTTCAAAGAAAAGCACTGTTTTTTTCAATGAAGATAACATTAAATTAATCAGAAATACACTCTATACATTGTTAATGTGGTAAATGACTATTCTAGGTGGAAATGTCTGGTTTTTAATGAAATATCTACATAGGTGTATAGAGGCCCATTTCCAGCAACTATCACTCCAGTGTTCTAATGGTACATTGTGTTTGCTAATCGCCTTAGAAGACTAATGGATGGTTAGAAAACCCTTGAAAACCCTTGTGCAATTATGTTAGCACAGCTGAAAACTGTTTTGCTGGTGAGAGAAGCTATAAAACTGGCCTTCCTTTGAGCTAGTTGAGTATCTGGAGCATCACATTTGTGGGTTCGATTATACTCTCAAAATGGCCAGAAAAAGAGAACTTTCATGTGAAACTCGCCAGTCTATTCTTGTTCTTAGAAATGAAGGCTATTCCATGCGAGAAATTGCGAAGAAACTGAAAATTTCCTACAACGGTGTGTACTACTCCCTTCAGAGAACAGCACAAACGGGCTCTAACCAGAGTAGAAAGAGAAGTGGGAGGCCCCGGGGATGCTGGCCTTCTAGGCAGAGTGGCAAAGAAAAAGCCATATCTGAGACTGGCCAATAAAAAGAAAAGATTGATATGGGGAAAAGAACACAGACATTGGACAGAGGAAGATTGGAAAAAGGTGTTATGGACAGACGAATCAAAGTTTGAGGTGTTTGGATCACACAGAAGAACATTTGTGAGACGCAGAACAGGTGAAAAGATGCTGGAAGAGTGCCTGACGCCATCTGTCAAGCATGGTGGAGGTAATGTGATGGTCTGGGGCTGCTTTGGTGCTGGTAAAGTGGGAGATTTGTACAAGGTAAAAGGGATTTTAAATAAGGAAGGCTATCACTCCATTTTGCAACGCCATGCCATACCCTGTGGACAGCGCTTGATTGGAGCCAATTTCCTCCTACAACAGGACAATGACCCAAAGCACACCTCCAAATTATGCAAGAACTATTTAGGGAAGAAGCAGGCAGCTGGTATGCTGTCTGTAATGGAGTGGCCAGCGCAGTCACCAGATCTCAACCCCATTGAGCTGTTGTGGGAGCAGCTTGACCGTATGGTACGCAAGAAGTGCCCATCAAGCCAATCCAACTTGTGGGAGGGGCTTCAGGAAGCGTGGGGTGAAATATCTACAGATTACCTCAACAAATGAACAGCTAGAATGCCAAAGGTCTGCAATGCTGTAATTGCTGCAAATGGAGCATTCTTTGACGAAAGCAAAGTTTGAAGAACAAAATTAATATTTCTAACCTTGTCAATGTCTTGACTATATTTTCTATTCATTTTGCAACTCATTTGATAAATAAAAGTGTGGGTTTTCATGGAAAACACGAAATTGTCTGGGTGACCCCAAACTTTTGAACGGTAGTGTACATCAGTGTGAAAACAACGACCTAAAAGTCGAGATGATTTGGCTTCACTTTTGGGGAGCTGTCATGTCGTCCATCTTTATTTACAGTCTCATATTCAAGCCTCAACTCTGCAGGTTTCCATTTCCACTGAGATTCAACAGCTGCTGGATTTCCTCTTCATTTCTTTCTGGTTTCATCTCAGTCACTGAAAAACTAAATGTTTCAGATTCATCAGCGACTGCGCACATTGAACAGACAACAACCCAAAACGAAAACCTGTCACATCAGCAAACACGGAGTCTGTCCCCCACCCTGACAACGTTGAAGTGGAGCTCTTTCGCCCCCCAGTGGTAGCACAGGCTGTGACAACTTCTAAAGCTGGTTCTCGCTGCTCTCATTTGCTGCAAGTCATGTAAATGTATGTTGATAACAGTGCAGCCACACAAGTTTAAATCACTTCCAATACACCTCAATATTGTTTTACTCAAATAAACACCAGCACTATACTGTATGAAGCCGGTGCTGCACACATTTCAAAATAAAACCCTTTTAAAAACAAATTAATGGATTCAGTCAACAGAAACACTGGAGTGTTTTTATTTTGAAACAGGTAGGCAACAGGAAGTGTCGCAAAAATGTTTGTCTTGAATAAACTCGCTGTGCAACTCTGTTTTCTGCACCACAACGTGGAATTCAACTTTGGAGAACTTTGACCTGCGAAAGTCATTAAGTGCTGTCTAAACTGGGTTAACTGTCGAATGACGTGGACTTTGTCAAGTTATCAGTGTTAATAAAACACACCCTGAACATCCTGGAATGAAGCAAAGCTTGTAATTGGCTCCTCATTGCAAAGACAACGAGTTTTACTCTGACTACATATTAACTTGCTCCCGCCCCTTCACCGAGCTGCTGTTAGAAGATAAGTGAGAGTGAAGTGTGGTGAAGTTCAGGAGCTGAGAGGCAACGAGAATAACAGAGTTCGGATCTTGATACAACTTTTGTCAGTTAAAGGGAAACTGAGATCCAGGACGGTGAGATGGCGCAGAGAGAATTTCAGCTGGAGCAGGAAACATTCTGCTGTTCGATCTGTCTGGATCCACTGAAGGATCCGGTGACTACTGGCTGTGGACACAGCTACTGTATGAGCTGTATTAACAACCACTGGGACAAAGAGGATGAGAGAGGAAGCTACAGCTGCCCTCAGTGTAGACAGACCTTCACACCGAGGCCTGTCCTGGGGAAAAGCACCATGTTAGCTGATTTAGTGGAGGAGCTGAAGAAGACTGGACTCCAAGCTGCTCCTGCTGATCACTGCAATGCTGGGCCTGAAGATGTGGCCTGTGATGTCTGCACTGGGAGAACACTGAAAGCTCTCAAGTCCTGTTTGGTTTGTTTGGCCTCTTATTGTGAAAAACACCTCCAGCCTCATCTTCAGTCAGCTCCATTGAAGAAGCACAAGCTGGTGGAGCCCTCGGAGAAGCTCCAGGAGAACATCTGCTCTCGTCACGATGAGGTGATGAAGATGTTCTGCCGCACTGATCAGCAGTGTATCTGTTATCTCTGCTCTGTGGATGAACATAAAGACCACGACACAGTGTCAGCTGCAGCAGAAAGGACTGAGAAGCAGAGAGAGCTCGGGCTGAGGAGACAAACAATCCAGCAGAGACTCCAGGACAGAGAGAAAGATGTGAAGCTGCTTCAACAGGAGGAGGAGGCCGTCAATGGCTCTGCTGATAAAGCAGTGAAGGACTGTGAGAAGATCCTCACTGAGCTGATCCGTCTGCTGGAGAAAAGAAGCTCTGATGTGAAGCAGCAGATCAGATCCCAGCAGGAAACTGAAGTGAGTCGAGTCAGAGAGCTTCAGGAGAGACTGGAGCAGGAGATCACTGAGCTGAAGAGGAAAGACCATGAACTGAAGCAACTCGCAGACACAGAGGATCACAACCAGTTTCTACACAACTACCCCTCACTGTCACCACTCAGTGAATCTACACACTCATCCAGCTTCAGGATCCGTCCTCTGAGGTACTTTGAGGACGTGACAGCAGCTGTGTCACAGGTCAGAGGTCGACTACAGGACATTCTGAGTGAGACAGAGACAAAGATTTTACAGATTGTGTCTCAAGTGGATGTTTTACTGCCACAACCAGAGCCCAAGACCAGAGCTGACTTCTTAAAATATTCACAGGAAATCACACTGGATCCAAACACAGTAAACAAACATCTGTTATTATCTGAGGGAAACAGAAAAGTAACATTAATGAGTAAGAAACAGTCTTATTCTAATCACCCAGACAGATTCACTGGTTGTTGTCAGGTCCTGAGTAGAGAGAGTCTGACTGGACGTTGTTACTGGGAGGTGGAGGTGGAGGTGGTGGTGATAGGAGGAGTTGGTGTAGCAGTCACATACAAGAATATCAGCAGAGCAGGAGACTCAGATGAATGTAGATTTGGATCAAATGATAAATCTTGGTCATTATATTGTAATGCAAACAGTTATTACTTTCATTACAACAGCATCAGGACTCCAGTGTCAGGTCCTCGGTCCTCCAGAGTAGGAGTGTACCTGGATCACAGTGCAGGTGTTCTGTCCTTCTACAGAGTCACTGACACCATGACTCTCCTCCACAGAGTCCAGGCCACATTCACTCAGCCTCTCTATGCTGGAGTTGGGGTTTGTTATGGATCCACAGCTGAGTTCTGTAAACTCAAATAGACCCGAGTCATTAAAAGCAGTGATTTAGATTCTGTGTTTAAATCTTTAACTTCTTTTGTCTCCATGTTTGTTGATCAAAGTTCGTCATTGTGACGTTTCTGCTCCGCACAGAGATCAGCTGTCAATCATTCCTGACGGGCGGCACTATGATGTCCTCTCATTGGTCGTTGTGTTGATGTTTAAGTTTGTTGAGCTGGACCCATGTTGCATCTCACTGCTCGTTGCTTTAAGCTGCAGAAGCTTGGGTGAAGCTTTCACATTTCTCCTTGCAGAACAAGTGCAATCTGAAAACTGATGCACAACCACAAGAGGGCGCCTTTGTTTTGTGGACCACACCCTGTGGTATGTGTTGTGCAGACAACTTTCATCTGTCAGGCTGGACTCTGTCACAGCCTGGCTCTATAAAACATTCTAACATCTCTCTTTACCTTTAGCCGCGCTGCAGAGGTTATCCAAATGAATCCTTTTCAACACGTGGCATGAAATTCAAAACTTCAGCTCTTCTTGGGTTTTTCAGAATGATGTGTGGGTGCATGTCCCGTACACTTGCCCATGTGAAAACATCTATAGTATGTTCTGTGGGATATCTTCTTCATGCTGTGTGTTAAAATTACTGCATTGTTTCAGTTTTCCATCTTTGTTTTCTTCTCCACCTCCTGAGCTGAAAAGGTGAAATATGTAACTGCACTTTTAATGAAGAAAATCCCCGACATGAGCATCTGTTTTCATTGTTTGCTTCTTTAAAGTGGCTTTAAGTCTTTATTTGTGTTTTCAGTTGAAGAATTGTTAATGTGCTTATTTGGTTGCTGTCTTGAAAAAGCAGTAAGTGTATAGTCGGGGGACTTTGTTTTTAGGGCTGCAACTTATTCAGTGATTGATTTCATCAGTTCAATCAATCAATCAATCAATCAATCAATCACTCAGCTCCACAGGACAAGACAGGGTCCCATAATGCTCATGACTGTTTAGTTTACAGTTTCTTGGAAAAAGAAGAAGGCCCCTCACCTTTGAGAGGGTGGTACCAGAGGGCGTGTGACATTTTCTCTTGTTATTTTTTTTCAGGCAAATGAATTGGCTTTTTGAGGGCTTTAACATGCTCAACTCGTTACCAAAGTTTGCCGAAAATTTGAAAGTGGTGAAAATCTAAAAAAACTATTTTTATTATGTTCTTTTATATGGTGTGACCGTGGCGTGGCGTCAAGGTTTGATTACACGCCATCAAAACACGAGGTTCTGTATCTCGGACATACTTGGACCATGAATCCTTTGATGCTGATAATGCAGGAGTGGAGTTGTTTGTTGACGGCTGAGCATCAAAGGCTACAACCAAAAACAAAAGAAGCTGGACTTCAAACCTGTCTCAGACTTGTGGCAGCTGCTGAGAAGGCTGTGATATATGATGTTGTGATATGTGACTGGTGCCATATGCTTGGCCCTATTGTATTTCGAAGGATTTGTATTTCCCTTTTGGGGCTTTTTCAGGGCCTAGCCATGCTCAAATTCTCACCAAAGCATGTGCTCGGGCCCATTATTATTATTATTATTATTATTATTATTATTATTATTATTATTATTATTATAATAATATATATTTCTTTTTTTTTCTTTTTTTTTTCAGGCAAATGAATTGGCTTTTTGAGGGCTTTAATTGAATTTGTTTTCAATGAAGGTTGGTATTAAATGGCTGGTAAATACGATGATATGAGAAAATCATCGTCAGTGTAAAAGGTGTATCTTTGTTATTGTCATAATTAATATATAAATAAAACCAATTGTAAAAAATTTAAGAAACGTTGTTTGTCTTGTGTTGCTGTGTTGTGTTGTTGTGAACAGTAGCACACTAAACCATTCACACTGATGTGTGAATGGTCTCCAACACTGTGTTAATTGATCAGAGCCATGAATCCTGTATCTATATTCAGAAAGACATACACAGGTAGATGTTACCTTACTTGTTATATTTATTTACAAGATTAAACATATTTACATCATTATAATATTTTGGACAAACTTTTATCTACACATCCCTCTCTTCTTTGTACAATGATTGTCTGCTGGTTCAGGAGTTTGTCTTTGTTGTAGACCTTCACTGTCCCCAGCTGCTGCTCCTCTCTCCTCCACATCCTCTCAACAAACTTCAGCTCGTTCTCTCTGAGAGAGAGAGAGAGAGAAAACTTCCCTCATCAGTCACCATGGCAACCAGATGCTTCCATTTGAATTTGAATCTGAATTTGATTGGCAGTGACAGCTGTTGTCTGATTATTAATAATTTAATGTTAAAATGCCAAAAAGACTTTGATTTTACTGTTGAGGATAAAATAAACTCCATTAAAACTAGATGATGATCAGTAAAACCAACAGGGAGGATCTGACAGTTAAAAACCTGATTAGTAAAAGCGGCAGAAAGATAAAACCTGTCTAACCTGACTGCACTGATCCTTCCATCTAAAACTTTGACCCAGGTGTACTGCCGGGCTGAA
The DNA here is from genome assembly GCF_022539355.2 of Hippoglossus stenolepis. Classification (NCBI taxonomy): domain Eukaryota; kingdom Metazoa; phylum Chordata; class Actinopteri; order Pleuronectiformes; family Pleuronectidae; genus Hippoglossus; species Hippoglossus stenolepis. The sequence goes on along the minus strand of NC_061504.1, from coordinate 812,238 downwards.
GGATGCTTTAACCTCCACACATCCACCAGATCTACTTTTGTTACGATCTCGGATAAAAGCAGAGATGACTGAACATGTGGCTCCACCCCCGTCCTGTCTAACTTAAAATCTGTGCAGCAGTTCCAGTCTCCACCCAACACATTCCTCTTGGTCTATGCCACTTAGTGTTTCATTTAAAATTTTAAAAACTCTTTCCCGCTCAGAGCCTTGATTGGGTGCATAGATATTAATAAAACTGAATTTAAAATCTTGTACTTCAGCTTTTGCAATCAGGATTCTGCCTTGAATTATTTCTGAGTGAGAGATTATATTTACATTGGCTATTGTAGAAAAAAGAATGGCAACTCCTGCACTTATATTTGTCCCATGGCTGAGGACATGCTGTCCACCCCACCATAAGCCCCAATCAATCTCATTGAGACTGTCAGTATGTGTTTCTTGGAGAAACACAACCTCAAGTCTCTTCTGCTTAATTGTTTCCGATAAGACAGCTCTCTTCTTTGCATCTCTGCCCCCGTTCATATTTAAAGATGCTACCCTTAGACCCTGCATGAGAAGAGAGGAGAGAGAGAGAACAGCAAACAATAACAGTGAAACACCCAGTGATTTATAAACATATTTATTTTGATACTTTCATCTTTTTTAACATTTTTGTGTTTGATATCTTTAACCCTTTTCTTACCCGTTGACTAATTTCTTTAGGCGGTAACGTTTCTTTTCATCTAATAGATTCAGCCCAACCACCTTTTGTAATGTTTGTAATGTCTGGGAAAAAATCTCTCACATTCACTGTTTTCCCAAATGTATCATCCAGGAAAATATGAATCTCCTCCAGAGAATACAAATCAATGCTCTGAGAAGCGCTTCCTACAACTGACCCACTTTCACAGTCAGAGTCCACGTCCATGTCAGCATCCTCATCGTCACCATGACAACCATCCCCAACCACAGAGCCACCGGGCACCGGGCCGCTACCACCCGCATCCCCGACCACAGAGCCACCGGCCACCGGGCCTCTAACACCCGCATCCCCGACCACAGAGCCACCGGCCACCGGGCCGCTAACACCCGCATCCCCGACCACAGAGCCACCGGGCACCGGGCCGCTAACACCCGCATCCCCGACCACAGAGCCACCGGGCACCGGGCCGCTACCACCCGCATCCCCGACCACAGAGCCACCGGGCCGCTACCACCCGCATCCCCGACCACAGAGCCACCGGGCCGCTACCACCGGGCACCGGGCCGCTAACACCCGCATCCCCGACCACAGAGCCACAGCAGCCACAGCAGCCACAGCGGGCCCCGCTGCGTGCTGTCTGCGGGGGCAGGAGATCCGCTTGTGACCCACATCCCCACACTCAAAACACTTGATGTTCCCCGAGCTCGCATAGACCATGTAGAACCCGTCCTCATGTTTGACCCGGAATGAGACATCCAGAGTTTGGGTCGCAGAGTTCAGGAACATGAACACCTGTCTCCGCAGAGATTGAACATGCCTCAGTTTGTGATCTTTACATCCCAGAGTCACTGGCCTGAAACCACTCGCCATCTTCCCGAAGCGCTTCAGCTCTTGCTCCAGCGCCTGGTTGGAGATAAACGGGGGGACCCCAGACACAGTGACCCGGGTGGAAGGCACCGCCAGCGGGGACACCTGGACGAGCTGGTCCTGGATCACGAGCTGGTCCTGGATCACCAGGCCGCTCTCTACGAGCTGCGCCACAAACTTCTGCTCCTTCAGAAACACGACCACCGCCTTGTTCATGCGAGAGGCGTAGGAGATGTTCCCGTGTCCCACCTGCTCTCCCACCGCCAACAACACCTGCTCCACCGGGCTGTCCTGCTGCGGTACCAGCCTCACTCCGTGTCTCAGAGACAGGGACAGCGGCCCAGAGGACGCCATCCCGCCGAGAAAACACGGCTCACTCACCGCCAAACAATCACAGACACACTAACAATATAACAACTAACAACTACACAATCATACAAAAACACAGTTTAGAATATAACAATAGCAATTTGCGAAAATACCACAAACTCTCACACGCTCACCACCACTCCACCAACAAACTGCCAGCATGCACAGAGAGAGAGAGAGAGAGAGAGAGAGAGAGAGAGAGAGAACTTCCCTCATCAGTCACCATGGCAACCAGATGCTTCCATTTGAATTTGAATCTGAATTTGATTGGCAGTGACAGCTGTTGTCTTTTTGACTTTGCCTTAAATACTGTAGTTAGAGTTAGCATCACGCTATCACGTATCACTCATTCATTTAAATAGCAACATTAAATGACAAGAATACCACAGGAATCAATATAAGCAGCAGAAAACACAAGACGAGCCGTCAACAATATTCCCACATTTGTTATGAAAGCAACCATCCTCTTGAAAACCAGTTGGTGCAACTCAAAGGGTTTATTCCGTTTGAATAAATACATTTAATAAACAACCAGCACAGAAACCAGCACATTATCAACATTTAACAGCAGCAGGTAACAGCAGCAGCTTCATATTTTACAGTAGCATCATTTCAAACTTGAATTATGAGTCTGAATTGTAGAGGCTAGCATGCTGGATAAACACAGAGTTCAAGAGAGGGAGACATGACCTCACACAAGGTCAGAGTGCAATAAGAAACTTTCTTCAACTTTAACAGCATTAAAGGCAGAGTCAAAAAGACAACAGCCAATCGGAGGTCTCCTGTGGAAGGTGTCCAATCAGATTGGCCCTGTTGTCCCAGCCCCAGTGGAATTATGATGGAATTACTCTGTCAATCAAAATCAGCTTCAAAGTCAAATCTTAGCATCTGGTTGCTATGGTGATGGAAACACCAACTGATGAAGGAAGTTTTCACAATCATTTATTTTAGTAAATACTTTTTGTTTTACTCTAACTCATGAAGATAGTTTCATGACTACATTTGATTTACATTTAAAATAATAATAATATTTTATGAATAATGTTATTTAATACTATTTAAATTATATGTTTAAAAGTCTTTAAAACACTTGAAGTTGCTTTTTTCTCTGTGTGTAATTATTATTATTATTATTATTATTATAATAATATATATATATTTTTTTTTTTCATTATTATTTTTTTTTTTCAGGCAAATGTATTGGCTTTTTGAGGGCTTTAATTATTATTATTATTGTAACCCAAATGAATTGGCTTTTTGAGGGCTTTAACATGCTCAAATCGTTACCAAAGTTTGCAGAAAATTAGAAAGTGGTGAAAATTTACGTATTCTTGAGTATTTGGAAATGGGCGTGGCAAAATGGCTCAACAGCGCCACCTGGAACGCAGCCCCTAGGTTTCCCTTCGACAGATCTTCACAAAAATCGTAGCCCAGGTGTATTGTGACCAGTCATACAAAAAAGTCTCATTATTTATTTTTTTTTGAGGCAAATGAATTGGCTTTTTGAGGGCTTTAATTATTATTAATGTTGCAACACAAGCACTGCACTGCTTACCTAATCATGTGGCCATATTCATTTCAGTAATCAGAGAAATTACTACATGTTTGTTGAATCTGAACTTCTGTCCTTCAGAATGTTGTATTTGTCCCCCACCACCTGAGGGCATTGCAGAACAAAATATATCAGTTTGTATATTGATGGGGAATTTAATAATAATTTCACAACGGCAGAAATTGAGATAATTGTGTCGGAGGTGGAAGCCACAAAAGGTCCGCTTTCCCGTAGCATGTCTTCCGTGGTCTTCCATGTCTTCAGTTCTTTCCCGCAGATTACGACGTGACGCGGTGTTTTAACTTCATTGTTGCAGAATAAGCGACGCCCCGTTTATCCAAGAAAATAAATATGAATTCATCAGGTTTTTATAAAGATCAGTTTTAAGTGTGAGTGATAAGAAAACATCAGATGAGCAGAGTCACTTGTTGACCTGTGATGTAATGCGACTCAGTGCAGTGGAGCTGCCAAGGGGGCTCCTCCCAGTTCCTGTCCCAGTTGCTGTGTTTTCCTTCGCTTGTGTGGAGTGCCTCCAGTTTACAGCTTATTAGCCAAAAGACAAAAACAAATATAGTTAACTTGTGTCTTGCTAATGTAATAAGTTAGGACATACAGGCTAATGTACTGTACTTAAGGGGAGACACAAATTTGTATCTAATAATGTCATCACAATCACCACATTAAAATGCAAATCAGGCATTAACTAAATATGCAGATGAGCTTGTTTGGTGAATTTAGCAGAAATGTACGTGTGTGGGCGAGGATGTCAGTGTAGTGCACCTCTTGAGGGGTTTGAGGGTTGGCAAGTTGGAGCAGAACTATATATTTATATATATATATATAAATAAATATCATTTTATAGGCTCTCATATCAGATTTTTATTTTGCTTCCAATTAATCAGTTAAACTCAACTACAGATGCACAATTTCATGGCACTAGAAATGATTGAGAGTGACCAATAAATTATAGGCTAATAAACAATTTAACGAAAGCCAAAACTGCTACATTTCAATATGAACATTCTTATATACTTATATACTACTGTAAACTAAGTAAACCATCTCAACTGGCAAGATTTTAATGATGACAATACTGTAAATGATGAGAATGAAAGTGCGTCAATTTCATGGTTATTTAATAAATTTGCTCAATGCATAAGTAAATTAAATAATAGTTTTCTCTTAAACCCTTTTTTTATTTAAATAAATTGAGTTTTAATATACTATGCATTTAGTTAAAACCCTTTTAACTAAAGGGTTTTGTTTACATTTTCTAGGACAGCCGGGCCTTCATCATTTGCATTTAGTACAAAATTTCGGTAAGAACATATTGATGAATCCCAGATTTGTGCATCATACGTTCGTGTCAATGAGGTTAATGAGGCCCAATTGTTTTCGGACCCCAAATAAAAAAATTATAATTTTGGATCAAAATAACAGAGAGAAAGAAAGAGTGCCATTCACATAATGATACATTCATTATATTCCTTTTAAATCACTAAAAGCTGTGTTTGTGTGTATGTATGTGTGTTTGTGTGTGTGACTGCCACCACAACCGGATGTGGTGACGTTTTTCGCACGCGCAGGGGCTTGTGCTGCTGGGTATTTAAAGGTATGAGCTGACACCAGCTTGGCCTCTGCGAGCTGAACATCGCAGTCACAGGGTGACGCTTTGTTTGGTGTTACTCGGATGTCCATCTTGTGAGGACCTGACGCGCACGAGCCAAAGACACGAGGTGGGCCAGCTGCTTTTGTCGTCGGGTGGTGATTAATAAAATCCTGTCGTATGTGGCGATTGAACCTCAAATTACTAAATTATGGAGGAAAGGTTGGATTCTGCAGATGTAAACAATTGGCGTGACTTGTAACAATACATTCGAAGCAAACTTTGAGTGCATCTTAAAGACTGTATGATATGAAGGCTTGATTTCACCTTCGCAATAATTACACTTCCGCTTCTGCTTATTTTACTTTCCACCCAACCCAAACAACTAATTCAGGTAAAGGACACATGCACGCAGGCGTTTCATCCGGAGCAGAATGTCAAAAAAAACCTGCGCTTTTCTTACATGGTGTTTTTATTGTTTATTTTTTATCTGATGTTTTTCGCTGCTTATGCTTTTATTCTTTATCCAGAGAGAGCAGGCCGTTCAGTGCCCACCTTAAATGCAATGCCAAGGGGTTGGCTGGTGCCCAAACGGTGCCAACTCCCCTTCCATCTCTATTTAAACGATGAGCATGGCCCCTGCAGCATCTCTCTAGCTGCATGGCACAGAAACGGCAATGCCAACTGCTTGCATTATTCACAACTGAAATGTGTGTTTCTTCTAGCCCAGCATGGTGCAGCTGTGTCTGTCCCCTACGGAGGATGTCACCACCACACTTGAGCTCTCAGAGGAGGGCAGTGAAAGGCAGGAAGACCCCATGATGGCTGGTAACCCAAACGTGGAGCTGAACACCTTTCAGCTCAACCTGGAGGTCTCCACTGTCTACATTGGCTATGAAACCTACATAGAAGATGGCCTCATCTGCCTTAAACACAAGGTCCGCAACTTGGAGAAAAAAAAGGTAAGATGGTATATGGCCTAGATTGAAAAACAGGTTCGGAAGCTGGAGAGGTGGAGGCAGGCACCTGGATTTCATCATCCATCTTGTGTGTCAACAGCTGAAACTGGAAGACTACAGGAAAAGGCTGACCAGGAGTGAGGAACTAAACAAAGATCAACTGGTAAGTCCTGGGAATGTAAATGCAACAAAGATATGACCTCCTTAATGCAGATATGTGTTCGGTGTGCTTAGGGTTTTTCCCACCCCTTGTATTTTGTTGTTTTCCAGGCGGCTGTGGAAAAGTATCAGGAGGTGTTGCATAACCTGGCATTTGCTCAGGAGCTACACAAAACCCTAGATGACTTGACTCAGAGTGTAAGTTTCTTTGTTGATCAGATAGTTTTGGGTTCTGTATCATTTGCTAGAATAAGAACATTTTTGCTGTGATGGCATGTCAAGTATAGTTGGGAGCTTCTGCTGTGTTAAGCCGCTGCTCGGTTTCAAAGCAAAAGGTATTGATCGAAACAAACCTTATGATCATATGTAATCAAATATGTACTTTTTTTAATGCATTTGTTTTATTTCTTGGGTTATCTCTCAGTCCCGTTCACTTGAAGTTGATATCCCAGGAAGACCTTGGGAGGGTTTATAAAGTTTTGGCTTTGTAATTTTAAATATGTGTGAGGAAGCTGTCGATATTCCGAATGGCCTCATCCGTTCCCCTGTCACTATGCCTTACATTACTGCACCTGCTACCTTGCTAGATTGTTTTCCTCTGCAGCATCCATGTTACTGTTGTAGAGCAGCAGTGTTCTCATGTCCCACTTGAACACACAGAACTTTCTGGAACTCATTGACTTCATGCGTTCTTCCATATGAAGACAACATATCATTTATGATAATTAATGAATATAAAGACCTAGTTTTGTTGGGTGGCATTTGTTGCCATGCATTGTGTGATGCTGCCCTCTAGCGTAGCTTAAAGGGATAGTTCACTGAAAAAAATAAAATTCAGTCATCTACTCACCACTATGCTGATGGAGGGGTGAGTGAAGTGTTTGAGTCCACAAAACTCTTCTAGAGTCTCAAAAGTAAACTTTGTAGCAGCCGAAACAATTGAAGTAACTGTTGACCAAGACTTTAGATGAAATAAAACGACAGAAAAAATATAACATGACTTTATATTTATATTTGACTTGAAACTGTCATTTACACCGTGTTTTAAGCCTAAGAGTCCACTGGAAGTGGCTAAGCTAGCAGACTTGGCTACACGATGGTGTCTCTAAGGGGCCGTGAACACACCTCACAGAAGGATATCAGAAGACATTTAGGCTTAAAACATGGTGTAAATTACCTATTTTCATCCTTTTTTAAGTTAACAGCATAATTAGAGTTAAAAAGTCAATTTGGACAGCTCAATCAAACTCATGATTGTTGGTGAGCTTTTGAAGGGCTGGTAGGCATATATTTGTATTTCGGAGTGAGTCAGGCTGGCTGCTTTTAGTCTTTATGCTAAGCAAACCAACTTTACTCTCTAGCTCCATAGATGATGCAGGCAGATGTGTTTAGTATCAATAATATCCTTGTCTAATCTTAGGTAAGGGATAAAAACACATTTCCCATAATATGAACTATTGTACGAATTTAAATTGATACTCTTTCATGCTCTCTTTTCAATTAAAAGCATTATACTAAATATAACTTTTTCAATATAATTTTTTATAAACCATTAGCCTTGGTATCACCAGATCCAATTTGCATGTGTGAATGGGTCTGCATTCACTTATTTCATTTAAACAGTAGCAGACCAAAATGCTTCTGGATGGATTTGTATAGACTTGAGATCCGATTAAACAAGACGTAGCATATCAAACACTTCTGGTATTTTGTGTTCTTTTAGAGAAAATATGCCATCCAGTTTTTATTTTTTTAATGCGGAAATGGCAAATTCAACTGACCTCTACATCAGCAGTAGCCATCTTTTGATACTAAATGAGATTCAGCAGCACTGCATAAATCACATCATGCAAGACTTGATTAACATGAGCCCACTTATTGATCTGATTACCAGGCTAAAAATACATTCTATACTACTGTATATCATACACCCCTAGATTTTATACACTTCATCCACTGGTTATGCTTAATATCCTGCAGTTGCTGAGAGCCCAGAAGAAGGCAGTGAAAAAGGAGCAGGTGGCAAAGGTGGAGGTGGAGAGGAGGCGTCTGGCAACAGTGCTTCAGATACAGAATCTTCTCCACAGCCTGCAACATGAGCATATTAGGAGAGACTTGCAGGTCGGACACAATCAGGCACCCCACATCTCAGCCCAGAAGCTGCGCAGCCTAGGTCAGCTTGCCACCCTGCTGGGAGTCAAGAGGAATAACCAACTGAAGTAAGTTTGTCAGTGGTGTAGCACAAACATTTGGATGAATAACTAAATGCATCTGTAGTGGTTATTAGGATAACTGGTAATTAAGCCTGATTTAAACCTTGTCATGTTGAGTCCTTGGCATTTTATTTCCTTTTTGCGTTTTAAACAAGTCTGTGCTTCCACTCTGCTATTGTCTTGTTATTATTAATGATGATGAGATACTAATTTATTCCATTCAAGTTACCCAAGGCTGCTTTACAGACTAAGGAAAACAAATTAATTAAAAATAAAACAAACCAAGAACAGACAATAAGGCTTATTAACTCTATCATACAGTGTGAGGGACTGATAGAGCCAGAAGAAAAGGACACTTTCTTTTACAGCAGTCTAGAAAACATCATCTGCTATTTACATAGTTGCCTATTTTTATATTGCTGGTTCTTCCACATGATTCCCAACCAGCTGGCTATATAATTTGGTCTGGTGGCTGGTGTTTATTTTTTTTCCTTTATGACGACGGACCTTATGACCTCCTCAAAAACTTGGTTGTGTGTTCCCAGCATTCAGAAATGTATCAAATAGTTAAAGGTTTAAAGCAAAAGTACTGATTTGACTGACTATATTATTGTATTAGATCATTACTAGTGAAGCAGAAGCTGTAACCGTTTTTGCTGCTGAAAGTTAAGCTCGTTCAAGTTACCTTATGTACAGGGACGCTGGATATATTAGGAGAGCTTGCTTCTCTAATCTTTCATATTTTCTAATATTGGATCATTTGAACAACCACTAAAATTAAAGTATGTAAGCACTTCAGAGGCAAAAGCTTAACATCTGAAATGACTAAATAGCTTTTTGTACAACTTCAGAAGTCACAAATGTTTAGAAACCACTGGTTTAGTCTTTAAGAATGTGTTGTGGTTTTAAAGCTTGTAGAAAAATTTAAGCTATGAAATAAATTGATCACAAAATGCCATAATTCCCACGGAAATGTGTGAAAGTATGCTTTAGATAAAATAGAAATACTAAAATACGAGTACTTTCATTTTGTGAAATTCAATAATTGAGATTTACAGTATTTGACATTGTGTTGTGGAAACTGTCCAGCGTGCAAAAGTGGAATTATGTGTCTTGGGGTTCACTGCTGAACTAAATGGAGAACAAATAGTCATGAATGTTTAATGAAAGAGTTGTAGGTCACCTGTGTTTTGGAAGCCTTTACAGCACAGTACACATTCACTGGAGTTTGGGAAATCTGTGTAGACACATTATATAAAAAGTGTATGCAAATGGTACATGGTAGTTTATAGTTTATTACAAACTCATGTTTACTGGTTTTAAGTCTCCACAGCTGAGTTGCACTAAGCTTTCTTGCCACTGTTGTGTCTTTTCTCCTTGGTGACCTATCTTCTCTTTACTATGTTGTAGTTTAGGGGAGCAGATGGAACAGGCAGCTGTGGTGTACTTGGACTTGTTGGAGGGGACAGACAAGCCAGTTGCTGGATCCACATGTGAGTATGCTGTACAAGCCTTACTGAGGTGTATGGCTCCCCTTCTGATTAACCTTCAGTATTAAAGCAATTCATGGCTTTATGGTGGTCCCATGCATACAATATGTCTGTATGGTTTTAATAAACAAGCTATGTAGGTACTAATACCTGCCATATAAACTTAATTTGTTTTGGTCTTATATACTATTATTAAAGAGAATAAATGCATTTCTCACAATGTTTCTCAAGTGTGCATATTAGATTATTAACGTAAATCTTTATGGATAGATTTCACAGAAACTTCTTTTTAGAAACTGAATTTTGTCCTTCCAGTTAAGCTGTTGAAAGAGGAGCTCACCAGGCTGTTGAATTGCAAATACTTCAATTGTCTTCTACCCAACAAGACTCCTGAGATTTTCCCGAGCAAAATCAGCCACAGCCGTAAGACCATGCTTACACTAATGGCCAGTGGGTGATAATGGTGCCAGAAATTGGAGTTGGGCATTAAAAACGTTGAAATATTAAGTTTTACTATGGAAATGACTGTATACATTTGTCTAGTCTGAAAATGGTGAATTGCAGATTCAAGTCTCAAGATTCATATTTCTTTCTGCTGTCAGCCATATCGAAGTCAAAAGGAAATGAAACGAAAGTTTCTAATGAGGTAAGACCAATGATCTGTAAGTTTGACAGTTTTGTTTTTTGGATTTCTGTTTGTGTGACTGCAAAGCATACCTCAAAATCCAGACTTTACCTGACTGACATGGAGTCTCTTTCCACTCAGAACTGGAGGGAGGATTTGGAGGCCATAAGAAAAAGGGAGCCTCCTGACAACTGGGATATGGAGTGCCCAGTCCACAAACCATGGAAAGGAGCTGCTACTTATATCTACAAAGTCCCCACCAAGAAACAATCTGACTGCAAACAGGTGAGATACCCTTAAGCCTTCTAGGCACTAGGGCTGCACGATATATCGAGAGTTTATCATCATCACGATATTCGTATCGCATAAGACTGCTTGAACTGCGATAAACGGTGTTCCATGTGCCTTGCATTCAGGCTCTGCATATCAATATATCTGGCCAATCAGAATGAGCCCTGCTGCCCTAGATAATAAATTACAGATATCCAGATCATTGATGGGTTTTTCCGTTAATTAATCAGTCGACTGAATTCTACTTCTAGAAACTTATAGTAACCACGTTTGTCCCGGATCAAATTCACTGAGCGGTTGATTATATAAAAGAATTGCTTAGCTTATTTATGATAGTCCCAGAACCTGAAGGAAAAGTAACTGCACAATCACACACACGCACTGACTCCCTTTTTACGCCATCATTGTACAACCTGCATAACTTGTATTTGAACATTTTCAGTCTGCCTACATTGCTTCTACTACTTATTCTAAAGCCCCTTTCAGACATGCACCTCTTTACCTAAATGTCCTGTCATTTGACAAGTCTTGACATACAGAAGTATGATGATTAATCATTTTATTTTGATTCTTTACATGGGTTAAAAAGAAAAATAACTAGAAATATATAAAATGCACAATATTAATCACACCAAGTAGTTCTTAAGAGCTGGGTCTTTAGTAATGTTTCAGGGGAGTGTGATTTGTTTTGGGGAGAGTTTCAGATGTGTGAGACAGTTATGGAGAAGGCTCTGTCACCCCAGATTCGATGCTTGGTCCTGAGTAGAAGTGACAAGAGGTTGGCATCAAAGGAGCGGAGGCGATTGGAAAGAGTGTGGTGGTGGGACAAATTAGTGAGATAGGTGGGGCTCTGGTTATTGATGGCTTTGTGAATGAGCGTTCTGGAGTTTGATGACATTTCCTATTGTACCATAGAGAAGGCTGTTGCAGTAGTTAATTCTGGATGTGTTGAAGGCATGGATTTTTCAGCAACAGAGGAGAGTGATGGGTAAAACTGAGCTTTATATTTGTTATACAAAAAGGCAGGTGTGGTGATTTGGTTGACATAATTATTGAAGGAGAGTTAAAGGCAAAATAAAAATTCACTTTTATCTACTCACCACTATGCCGATCGAGGGGTGGGTGTAAGTGTTTGAGTCCACAAAACACTTTTGGAGCTTCAGGGGTAAACAGCGTTGTAGCCAAGTCCAATACAATTGGTGTTACTGGGGACTTCTTCTTCAGATGTAAAAAAACATAACATGCCTCCATACTGCTCGTGTGGTGTCATCCAAGTGTCCGCGAGCCCCGACATTCATATTCGACTCCAAACGTGGTCATTTACACAATGTTTTAAGCCTAAAAGTCCACTACCGGAAGTGGAGATGCTAGCGGACCTAGCCACACGATGGTGTGCCCGAGGGTAGGTGAACGCACCACGAGGAGGCCATCACAGGACATTTAGGCTTGTGTAAATGACCTTGTTTCGAGTCGAATATGAATGTCTGGGCTTGCGGACACTTGGATGACACCACACGAGCAGTATGGAGGCATGTTGTATATATTTTTTTCTCTTTTATGTCTGAAGAAGCGGTGGCAATTTACTTCAATTGTATTGTATTCGGCTGCTACGCTGTTTACCCCTGAGACTCCAGATGTGTTTTGTGGACTCAAACACTTCACCCAGCCCTCCATCGGCATAGTGGGGAGTGGATGAGTAAATTTCCGTCCCATTAAGGAGACTCACACCTGCCTCTCAGACAATCTGCCTCATGTAAGAACCGTTCATATGAACAGATATGTTATTAAGTTGCGCATATTGAGGAGAGCTTGTTGCACTCACCAATTTTTGCGTATTTTTGAGTTTTCTTACTGGTACGAACGGAATTTACAAGTGATCCAGACCTGTCCTAGAAGTAATTTATAATATAAATCTAAATTTATTAATGTATTAAAATGTTATGTCTGGGGGAGTGCACAACTCCTTTGAGCTGCAAAATATTGAAGTTGGCATGCACACAGAGCTGGCTGGGCTTAATGAAAAGCATCTCCATTATTTTCTACAGGTGATTAATGTAATGTTTAAATTCTCTGCCTCACGACACCTCTAGTCAACCTGCAGACAAGACACAAGCGTCTGTCCTCGTCTCATACAGAGGCATGTTTAAAAAAACAAGTCATCGATCGGCTCAGTGTTTTGTTTTTTTTTCGTTTTTTTTTAGCCGAACAATTTCTTCTTTATTTCAGTGACTGTGCGATTCACAGGTGACTGCTTTAGTCTGTTTCATTTCTACTTCTGCTGCTTAAAAGTCTAGACATCCTTTTCTGCATCTCTGCAAACAGGACTTTCATCTTTTCTTTTTTTAATTTATTTGTATTTTTCATGAATTTCTGACATGTGGCAGGAAGCGTAGCCTTATATGATATTATTGGTGCGTTAATTCTGCACATTTTCTATCCCCGACCCCTGCTCTTCTGTCTCCTTAGCTGTACGCTGCTTACAGACTCTCAAAGTCCAGTCTCTCTTAAAAACTGGCCGAGCTGCTGTGGGCACTTGCATGCTACGTGAACAGTTTGATGTTATGCAGCAGCTCATCAAAACAGGACACAGATGTATGGTGGGCTTTTCCCTTTTTTAACAGCCATACACAGATCAGCTGTTCCTCCAATGTGAGACACTGTCACCAAAGGCAATAGCGGGCTCTGTGTCTAGCCATGTTGGTTTGTGATTTGATGGCAAGCAAGGGTGACTTCTTCATGCTTCTTCACAGAATGTTTTTTTGTGTGGACATGTAGGAATACTGCAACGATCGATCCACGTGTTTTGCGTGCCAGTGATGGCATTAAAGAATTAGAGCAGTGGCATTTAAACACACTGGTAGCACTCCACAAGGCAATAACGCCTAAGGCCCTGCACCTCCATAAATGGTAAATGAACCTGCTGATACATTTTTGTGAATCATTGTATCAAGTGACAAACCCAGAAGCAAAACTTTTTTGACTCTGAAATTTAGGTACTTGTGACAGTCAGCAGTGGTATCATCCCTAATAAAATAATGCATAGTGGTACTGTGTTGCTCCATTATGCACACGTACACCACAGTACTGCTATGTTTATAGCATCTGGATCAGTTACTTCACACCTTGCCAAATTGATCATGACAATTGGTGGTATCCTATCCTCCACCCTAGGATATCATTTGAAATGAGAAGTTTGACAGATGAACAAGTGATTTTGCACAAACCATTTGGAAACTAAAGCCCTACTTGGTGATACAGGCATAGTGTTGTCAAAAACTATTAATCTCCTGGTTTTGAAACTCTCCTATTGTATGGTATCTGAGCGTAATTTGCTCTAAGTTGGCTGATATCTTTTGTAATTGAAGGGTACTTATGGAACAGTTTTGCCACACAAATATTATTGTTGGTTTTAAAATGATAAATTCACCACCTCACATCTGCATCGCTACTCTCCTGTCTCCAAAATGTTTATGCATGGGTCGAGTCTGAGTTTGCATACTATTGTGCACATTCTCCCATCAAGTTTGTTTTTATAGATCCAAACTTTTGCATGAGGGTACACATCTTGCAGACGCCTTTTTGTGCGTATGCAATGGTTATAAATGAGGCCCTTGTTCTTTAGCTGTGTAATAGAGCCTGACCAATAAGTCAGTAACAAGACCCTATTCATTTAAGATAATATAGTTTTAGTGTTACTTTGTCCAGTGGAGCACTTTCAAATACATTTTTCCGCTGTGAAATGTCCTCCTTAGTTACTCGCCTCATTATCATAATTCTGATACCCGGCTTATTCTAACTACTATATACTAAAATATATGTATTTATGCCAAATGACACACATATCTGATAAGATTTCTAAGCTTTCAAATATTAATAGCTGTGTAAATCAGAAAAGTTTAGGGGGGGGGGGGTTTATGCCTTTTTTTAAACTGATTTAGTGAGCTGGTGTTTGGTATGACCATTTCACAGAATGTTATTGTTCAGCGATGGTGATCATACAACAATTAATAAACATTATCCACAGAAAAAAGAGAGGAAAGCCAAAGGAGAGCAAAATGCCAAGTTGGTGAGTACAAAACTATTGGTTTAAAATGTACAGAAATCTACATCATACGACTTGTAAATTTATACTTGTGATTCTCAACAGGCAGTACACATGGACATGCCCCAGGTAGTTTTTAACTCTCAGTCTACCTTACCCAAAGACCCCATCCTGAGGAAGCAGCACCTGGAGGACTTCATGACAAAGATCCATGGCTCCTTCAGTTTCATGCAGGTGGAATTTGGCTGTTTGCAAGCAAAGAACATTCTATTCAATAACAAACTTTTCTCCTTTAAAACCCAGTACAAGATGAAATTATGGTTTACTTAAGTGTCACGTCTGCTATGCCACTAATGACAGTAACACATTTTTTAAATAAACCTGTCTTCTTTAGGACTCTGTCCTTGATGGTGAGAGCCCCTCGAATAATGGCCACCCTGGACTGAAGAGACAGTCATCTGGATTGCCCTCTCCTCTGGGTAACTTGGAAGTCACCTCTGTAATTTGACAAATTTCCAGCTTAAGGTGGACTAAATATCTTTTTTTTTTTTTCTGTAGCTTTAAAGGTCCAGTGTGTTATTTTATTTTTTTAAATAAAATTAAAAAAAATTAGGGGAAAGGGATCTATTGGCAGAAATTGAATTTAAAATAATCCTGGTGATGTTTTCACTAGTGTGTGATCACCTAAATTGTAGCAATTGTTGTTTTCTTTACTCTAGAATGGGCCCTTTTTATATTTACATCAGGGGGGGTCCTCTCTACGGAGGCCGTCATGTTTATTACAGTTGTCCAAACTAGACAAACTAAACACCTTTTGAGTTTTTCTGACAACTGAAGGTTCCCAAAGGTTCTCTTTCATGTTTGAAAGGGGAGGGTGAGGAGAGGGGTATTCAGCTGCAACATGCAACTACACCACTAGATCTCACTAAACCTTTAATGAAGACCTATTAACATTTTTCATTTTTAGTGCTTTGAAACATGTATTTTGTGCAAAATTATGTAAAGTTGGTAGTTTATTGAATTTTTTGCCCCCCCCCCTTCAGAAAAATGTGAAATTTGTTGAAGCATGCAAAATGCTCTTTTGGCTGCATAGAGGAACATGCATCTTCGTGTTTTCTCTAGCTCCCTCCCAGGCAATATATAGCTGAGTCGTCTTATTGCAGCACCAGCTTGTCATGCCCTTACGGCCGTCGCCTAGGAACAGAGCTACGGACGAAAACGTTATTATTTTGTACCGTTAGACGTTAGGTTGAGTACTTGCATTTAAAGAAATTATTCTGATGTTACCTTGCTTGCTGCCGCCATTACCTCCTTAGAAAAACAGTTTGTCACAGAAGTGCAATGACTCTTTTGTAGGCCACATTTGAAGGGGCCTCCAAATTTTGGCGTTCTAGTCACGTCGCTGTGACGCAACCAGTCCTCAAATGCAGCTTCTGAAAAGGATGCGGCCCCTGAATTAAGACACAGCATATGTATTTATTTTTTTACTTCGGCTGGCAGGATTTGGCATAAACCTATATTAATGCAACAAGCATACAGCGGACAAACCTCATTATAACACTTACCTGATTTAAGATCATCTGTCATTCCCCCTGTGTTTGACTTATTTTGTACATGAACAGACGGGAGTGAAACCGATACCCTGCCTCTGGCTAGGCTGTTGCACATATACCACAAATGACCCCATTTTCCTCCCAGGACAAGAGGGAGGGGGCAGTTTAAAGAAAAACAGCCATTCTGAAAAGGGCTCTTCACACAGGGTTGAGAATGGGTTTTTGGTACTATTATCACAAATGTTTTAACCTTAAACTGTCCAATCATGGAAAAGGGGTATTATATTTCTACTTAGATTTGTATCACATGTTCTTCATCAGTGCATGTTGTTTGCTGTTGGGATTGTTTCAGCAAACTTCTTTTAAGGTCAAACTTTGGCCTCTTTAGCCCGGGCTGTCAATATGCGTTACCAAACTATAGAGTAACCAACATCTCTTCACCCTGTTTGGGTTCAGCTGGTTGATTAATGTATATTTGTGAGTTGGTTAGTGCAGATTGAATCTAATAACAGGTTTGGTGGGTGTGGGTATTAAAACACCCTGACCTGTGCATCACTATAGCCAGTTAACCTTTGTGTCCTCATTACGATCAGCAGCTTCAGCTAAATGTTTGGGAAGCTTTGCCTCCCCTTGTCTCTTATTAGTGCTGCGTATGCTGTTGGGGACTGTTGTCTGTGTCTTCATTCTCCCTTGCCTTGATTTCTGGTTTGTCATTAGCTTTGTCGCTCCAAACCATGGAAACTGAAACATTATCTCTCTATCCCCTGACTGAATTACACGATCTGCCTCTGGAGGTCACATGAAGACTTTTAGTTACTTTCAAAGCCATTTGTTCAAATTAACATTTTCACAAAGCTCCCTTTTGGTCTGGCCACCAAATACTATTTTGACTATTTCTTAGTGTTATTATTAGTGTTTGTTTGGAGTCGTGGAATTTAGTTTTCAGGAAGCTACAGCCTTAGATTTTGGAATGTGATTTCCTTTATGTATGATCTTTCCCCCATACTAAGTAGTTCAGACAGACTTGAGAAGCCCAGCGGATTTCCTGCTCAAAGCAATTCATGTAAGCATATCTATATCAGTTGTGACTTAAGTGACAATGATTTGGACTTCCTTGACTTCATCCTCATCCCCATAGTCCACCCCACTGCCTACTAGGCTTCACGGAGTACAAAGCCAGTCTGACCAGTGGAGATCAGTGCCTGGAGTCAGTAACCTGGAGCTTACCGCAAAGGACACACCTCATGTAAATAACTCATTGGTAAGCGATGCAACATGTGTTTTAAATCCCGCTCAGCGGCCGTTAAATGTGTATCTTCTAATAGAGCCACTTCAGTTGGCTGATAAAAGCATTTCCTCACGCCACTGTACCGCAGAGTCCATCATTTCTGTGTGCCTGGATGAGAGGAGCCATCCTCATGTAAATGACCATTCTTGACCACGTCAACAGACAAAACATATTTCTGTTAAATGATGTTAATTGACTTTTAAACAATGCTTTAACCTTTCTCTGTATACCACAGACACCTGTTGCTGAGTTTGAGCTCACCCCATTACATAAGCATTATCCATGCAATGGGGTGGGATCTTACCCTACCACCCCTCAAAGGACAGACTTTCTCCTACACCCCCACCAAGGGAGATCTCTCCCCTCTGCTGTTCCAGGACATCCATTCTGTAGGTCTTGCAAAGTATTAGGTCTTGTTTTCTGCCATAAAAGACCACAGGTTTGACTCTACCACGAGAATTCTGTCACTTTCTAGTTCCATTGAAAGATGTGCATCTTTAAAATATGTTATAAATATAATTCATGAGTCAATATTCCACAAGTAGGTGGGGCAGACAGATTTGGAGACTGTCAATAAAAATGGTGCATCTCAGCTCAAGAGATGTTGAGGATGCTCTCGGTATTGGCATATGTGAAACAGGGTCCATGGACTGATTACTTTAACCACCAAAGGCAAGCTGGAGCTTACATTGTGCGATTGGAGCCTGATTTTGATGCAAAATTGAGTTGTAGGACTTGTATTAAATCAGTGCGATTTTCATCTTTGCATTGTTTGTCGTACCAAGCGTACTTTTCACCAAGAAAAGCTTTTGGTGCAGTGTGGGATATTCTATGTGCTGCACCTGTGCTTTTGGATTCTTTCTTTTTATGGGCGTGTGGCTGTAGGTCAAGGTCACATGATCACGTATCTCACAGTAATCAGGAATACCCAAAGGGAATTTCATTACATGTAAGCACAAACATTTACTTAGACTCTTGGACGAATAATAATGGCTTGAATTTATATAGTACCTTTCAGAGGCCCAAGGACCTTTACATGTGTCAGTGGGGCAAAGAAATGAAAGAAAGTAATTTGCACAAAACAGGACAGATATCGCAGCACTAATGGAATGGTGGAGCGTTAACTGAGGCCAAAGGCCTTTGTGAACATGTGGTGTTTGCAGTTCTAGAGGGTGGGGGCAGCGACACAGAAGCTCTTCGCCAAGGTTTGCAGTTTGGAGATGGAGAGCAAAACCTGTGTTTGAGAACTGCAGCCTTCTGAGCAGAGTGGAAGTCAGTTAGATATGGTGGGGCTAGGGCATGGAGAGGGATTTATAGGTGAGAAGGAAGAGTTTTATGGACTTGATGCGGTCTTGATTGGGAGCCAGTGGGGGGTGAGTGAGGCTAGGGTGATGTGCTGCAGGGCTTGGGTACGGGTGAGAACCCTAGCAGCAGAGTTCTGCACATACTGGGGTCTGTTCAGGACATTGTCCCAGTACACTGGACAGGACTCCGTAACAGTAATCCAGGCGGGAGGTGATATAGAATTTGGTGGTCAATGCTAGGTCTGGGCGATAAAACGTTAGCGATAATTATCGCAATATAGCCTTTCATCGATAGATATTCAAGACATTTCGATATAACATTGATGGAACTTTCCATCCATGTTTTGACAGACGACATGAACAGCCAATGATAATGAGAATAGCGTCGTGCCGAACCAGTCATTTGGCTGGAATAGAGTTACAGTCAAGTTAGGTTGATGTGGAGCAGCACGAGACATAATGTGACGTGCAGAGTAAGGACATCAGGTTCAAAGTGACCGGAACGGAGTCGTGATCCGACATCATCGATTAATAACTGTTTTAGAATACAGGACTACATTGTGAATATCCCATGTGATTATCAGTTTGTGTGTGAAGAGGGACAGAGACGAGCAGACAGAACTAGCCTGCAGAAAAAGTTTCTCCACAGATTGTAATGTATGATGTTTAACTTCATTGTTGAAGAATAAGCGACACCCACGTTTATCCAGGGTCATAAATATAGATTCAGCAGGTTTTTATGAAGATCAGTTCTAAGTGTGAGTGTTAAGAAAACATCAGATGAGCACGGCCACTTGTTGACCTGCGGAGTAATGCGCCTCAGTGCAGTGGTGCTCATTTAAGAAAAGATCAAACTTTATTGATCCCCCACACTCCAGGAAAATTCCGTTATTTCAGCTGCAGGCAGGTCAGAATGAGAGACAAGAGAATAAAGAAGTATAAAAAGAAAATGGAATAAAAATAAATGTTTCCATATTGCGCAGCCCTAGTCAAAGGTCAAGGTCATTGACCTCACAAAGCACCTTTTATGCCTTCCCTTTACAATTCTTTTATATTTGGCTCAAACATTCACTTGCTCTTGGATTTCATTTTGTTTGGCAAAGTATGTTTGATTTTCTTGAACAAATCTTAAGATCAGCTTGAGGGTATTCTTCAAATTTGGTGAAAATCTTCACTTGGACTCAAAGATGAACTGATATGATTTTGGTACCTGTAAGTCAAAGGTCACAGTGACCTCATATTCCTGTGAATTGGATATATTAGGACTGTCCGTAGGGAATTTCATAACATCTTCATTTGGACTGGTTTGATTTCGGTGGTCAAGGTCATGGTGGCCTTAAGACATGTTTTTGTGAATCTCAAGACTGCCTTAGGGAAGTTCTTAAACTTTTGCAGTTATCACTTGAACTCAAAGATAAAGTGATTTGCGTTTCAGTTCTCTAAGGTCAGTGACCTTTTATATGAATCTGGAAAAAACATTATTTGTTGGAGCCTGCACTGATTGGCGGAGGTGACTTTACTAGTAAGGTTTCAAAAGTCCTCTCTGGATTGAATCCAGATGTGATTTTAAAAACGCAATCATATTGATTTATACTCTGCCACATTCAAGTCTCTGTTGGCAAGGTGACAAACTGATTGTATCCATCTTAATTTCCCCCACATTCCATGCAAGCTATGATTAACCATGTCCAAAGTGGTGATGCACCTGAAACTGTTAATGATAATGGATAAAATTGCCTGAATAATATCAACGTTGGCAAACGCATGGATAAGCCTTGATTGAATTTCAGTCAGTCTCTAACACTATTGACACATGAAGTGTAAATGGGGTAAATGCTTGAACCCCATTTATTGGTGGCCACTAAAACGTTCGGCATATTAGTGTAAAGGTGAATAGCCTCAGTTATCCAAAAATTGCTTTTACAGTTTCAACATGATAGTCCTCCCGAAAAAAAGAGGGTAAAATAAGCATATACATGCATACAAATAAGAAAAACAATTACACATGGGCTAGTCTAAACAAATGAGTCTTAAGCTGCTTTTTGAAGGTTTCCACAGTGTCCACAGATCTTAAGACCAAAGGGAGAGAGTTCCGAGGTTTAGGATCCACAACCGCAAAAGCACATCTCCATTAGTCCTTAGTCTGGATTGGGGAATGACCAGCAAACCCCGATCAGAGGACCTTATAGACCTGCTGGTGACATTGGGCTGCAGCAGATCTCTAATGTAGGCAGGTGCCTGACCATGCAGTGCTCTATAGGTGATCACAAGAACTTTGAATTGGATTCTGAATTGAATGGGTACCCAGTGAAGAGTAATCAGAATCGGTGTCACATGAGACCTTTTGGAAGACCTTGTAATGAGTTTAGCAGCAGCATTTTGGACCATATGCTTGATCCAAGAAAGTTTTGCTAAGGCAGGTGAAAATTGAGTTACAATAATCAAGATGGGATGATGTAAAAGCATGAATGAGAATTTCCATCTTTGCTTGAAACAATAGGCCTGAGTTTTTGCAATGTTTCTGAAAAAGAAGAGCGAATCAGACATTTGACATGTTGGTCCAGAGTCAGGGCCTGGGCCATAGTGAAACCTAGATTTCTTATAAAGACCATCCCTTCTCTTCCAGGACAAGACTAGGAGGGGGCAGAAATAGGGACTTCTGTTTTATCTGCATTTCAGAAATGATCTGTCATCAGTTCTTTATAAGTTATTTAAAACTCAGTTTAGCGATGTACAACCGGAACCTTGAAATCTAGTTCTGAATGGGACTGTGCAGTTTCTTAACTACTATGATATCCATGTGCTTCTCTCTGTAGGTCTTCAAGGTGAATACATCATCTCCCCAGAATGGGAACTGAACTACAAACCAGAATCTGTAGTTTTCTCTGAGTGCAGTTACAATTACTGCCAGTACACAAAGCCCCACCTGGTTGCGCCCTCAGAAGGCGAACCACAGCCCAGTATGTTGAACCAATTTTGTTTCTAAACTTTCAACCTACTTGTGTTGAATGGTCAGTAATCACTTGTTTGAAACACATTTTGTGGTCCATCTTCTCTCTAGTGTACCAGTCAGATTATATTGTGGAAATGATGTGCAGATGTTTCCTGTCCCTGTAGCCGCTCAGGAGGAAGCATGTGTCGACCTGAGGTCAGTCCTTACTTTACACTAGAGGATCCGTGAGAGGTATGGCAGCAAGGGACTGGCACCAAACTTTTGCTTTTCTAGCTGGCATTGAGGCATCTATTCTCAGCTTTCCTATTTCTTATTGGATTTTCACCTTTCCCTTCTTTTGAATAGCTGTTCAGAGTTTGTTGTTGTGTGTCACATCTGGCTGATGTCTAAAGTAGCACATAGGCTGAAATCAAAATCTTACTGCAGGGTAGTCCTGAGAGGCTTATGCTGATTTGTGTTCCCACGGCAGGAGGATCTACATTCTGAGCTCATCTCAGGATTCTGGTCTGTCCGCTATGCTGTAAGGGTAAGTAAATCTGTATTTGTCTATGAAGTGTCCTTATTGGCTCTGGGACTTAGAAATGTGCCAACTAGTTTATGAACTTTAATTTCTTAACTGGGTTTGGATTATAGACCAAGCGGCCCAAACTGTAATTGCTCATTCCATTAAACATGTATTTTCAGTGAAGTAATGGACCAGGACAAGTTATTCCCTGATTGGATACCAAAAGTTAAAGGGATAGTTCACCCTCAAAGAGAATTCACTCATTATCTACTCAACACTATGCCGATTGAGGGAGTGGTGAAGTGTTTGAGTCCACAAACACTTGAGGGAGTCTCAGGGGTAAACGGTGTTTGAGCAGAATCCAATACAATTGAAGTAACTGGTGACCAAAGCTTCAGATGTAATAAAACAACAGAAAAAAACATGACATGCCTCCGTGCTGCTAGTATGGTCATCCAAATTGCACTTAAGCCCCGACATTCAAATTCGACTCGAAACAGTCATTACACTGTTTTAAGCCTAAGAGTTATTAAGTTAAATGCTATCGCAATGTTAAAAGAGAATTGGAGAATTTCTTTCCTGGATCCGGCCCCTGATCCTGATCAGCAACAAAATTATGAATGAGTTCTTTCCTCACTCATGCACCCTTATAAGTTTTGTGTTAATCTGTCCAGTAGTTTTGCATAATCTTGCTAACTAATAGACAGCAAATGCAGATGAAAACCTAACCTCCTTGTGGACCAAGCTGACTAAAAACTCCCCAGAGGAGAAGAAGCCATGATACTCAAATTATCATCATAATGGTTTATTATGTAACTGAGCATGCTTGTGCTCATGCAGCCAAGCACATACTTGGACTCTGCCCTGAGGTAAGTCACTGCTTTGTCTGCTTTGACTGTGTATAATGTATATGACAATTCCTCACGAGGTATTTTCTCAGGACCCTGGATACCAACACAAAAATGAGGCATAACTCAGTGGTGAGAACCAAAGTTCTAACTTATCAGCACTGCTTTCTTGTAGTTTGAAACTGCTCCTTGGGTTCTTATGGGGGGCTTATGAATACATTTTTCTGCACTTGGTAGCAACAGAATTTATCGGTCTGAATACACATCCCTGGTATCTAGGAGAAAAATATCTTGTTTCTGATGAACAGAGTTGCATAAATCATTTGAAATATTTTCATGGGCATGAAGGTCCAGGGAAAAAACCTTTATTTGGGGTGATGAAAGTGGTTTGTAGGGATGAAGTCAAGGGGTCTCTTCATAACAGCTTGCTGTACTGACTTTTATCATAAAGTGTGCCCGATTGTTGGGGTGATGTTGTTGGATAAATTCGTGAATTTTATTTAATTATGGATGGGATCAAACTTGTGTTCAGGGGCTTTTTCAAACCTATAATTAGCTCTTCTTCAAAATGATGGATGAGTTCGATTAACATTTTTTCTCATTACCACTTAGTTCAGTTTGTTTTCACACCCAAAAAAGTAAACAAATGCATTGCCTAATAACAGGTTCTTTTCCTCCTGATCATTGGTTCGATGGGTCTGGGTTGGGAGTGAGAAACTAAACACAGGATGATGATCGCCCCCTGTCTACCCAAAGAAGACACTGCTCTTGGTTGCTTGTCTATGGAGGGTTTTCTGGGCCAAAACTATATATAGTTGCATACTTGTCAAAGTCTTCATTTTGTTTTAAACCACCTGTAGTGCATGGTAGCCATAATTGCACCCTTCACCCTGCTTCTTTTTTTTTTTTTTTTTACAGCAGCATGGAGTGATTGTTCCCAGTTGAGTAGCCCAGACGGGAGAGGGATCCTTCACAAGTATTGTTGACTCTGGGCTAGGTGACTCATTGTCAGTCTCCCACTGTGGAGGGTCTCACTTACTCCCCACAGCCAACACCACCCTGCAATGTACCAATGCAACTCTACCCACTCTCCCAGCCTCTGCAAGTGGCCTTCCTGCCTCTGCACTGCCAACTTTGCCCGTGTAATCTGGACCAACCTATTGTGTTTGACCAGCTACACAGCAATCTGGGGAGATATACGACACCCGTATCGGCCGCTTCACCTGCTGTCAGCGGAGCGTATGTCTTCATCTTCCACATTCTGAAGCTCGCCATCACCGTGCCGCTCTATATCAACCTCATGCGCAACGAGGATGTGATGAGTGTCGCTTATGCCAATGATGGAGCCCCAGGTCATGGAACAGCCAGCAACCACGCCATCCTGCCTCTCTTCCAAGAGGACCAAGTTTTGGCTTCGTTTGCATCATTAATTGCACTATCTATGGCAGCACCTGGAAGTACAGCACCTTCTCTGGCTTCCTATTGTACCAGAAATGAACTGCTGTCAGCTGAACAGTCCTCCCAGTGTGTGGGGTAGTTTGCTTTACTTTGAATGGCGATTAAACTGACATTTAGTGTTGTGGTCAGGCACGACATACAAGTGTGCTTTTTCTTTCTTTCTACAATAAAGACCATTCATGACAGAAGTGTCCAGTGGCCAAATTATATGATCCGTATTCCAGTTAACTCCATTTGAAATGGGATTATATTTATCAAAGTTACCTGATTGTCCACGAATGTAGCCAGGATGGTTGTGCTCAATTTGGGTGCGATACTAGTACAACTGGGCCTTGACCACATCATCTTGCTGTTGCACTTAAGTTGTTCAGTCATTTGCTCACTGGTTTCAGTGAAAACTCTAATGTAATTTTGTGCCTTTTGTAATCTGAATGGCTTTTGACTAACAAAATGTGGAACATCAAATTAACTGAATGTATGGCTGAATTGTAACTCAGAATTCAGTCTATCATTGCTGTGTGTGAATCTGGAAGATGGTGTGTTCTGATTGAGTGGTGGGTATAGTGTCAAACACTAAGCCATATTGTTGTCAGAAGATAACTGTAAAAACATCGACATGGTCCCTTCATTTTCCAGAATGTTAAATAAAATGAGCAGTAGTGTTTGGTTTGTCGTATTTTTACTATTACAAATGTATGTTAGTATGGACATTTATTGAGATGTGCATAAATATCTAAAACCTTCAAGGTTCTTAATCGTGAAGCTTTTCAATGTGCTCATCATAATGACTTTGCTGTCAAACTATCTAGAATTGTAGCTCCAATTTCCCATATGATAATGGCGACAGTGCAACATGATTATCTTGTGGTTTAGCGTGTGTTTTGGCCCCCAACCAGAAATTAATTGCAAAAATGGATACTAATAATGGTCAGAGGTTTCACAGGCACTGTTATCGCCACTGCGGTTGTATGCCTCCGCCAGCCGTGCAGTTTGTGTACATATATATATTTTCTGACCAGATTCATAAGCAGTCACTGCTGACCTTTAACCACTGAAACCTAATCGCTGAGGTATTTCTTATGCTACAACCTCCCAGTTTAAGAATTAACTGATTGTGGTGAGATTTCTTACAAAGCACATTTTTCCCTTGTGAATCACGATATCTCCGGAACGCCTTAAGGAACCCTTTCACAGTTAGCACAAACATTCACTTGGATTCAAAGAATTATCTGGTTTCTAAGATCATGGTGATCTCTCACGTTCCTTTGAATGTCAGGACTGCCC
Source organism: Hippoglossus stenolepis (assembly GCF_022539355.2). NCBI lineage: Eukaryota > Metazoa > Chordata > Actinopteri > Pleuronectiformes > Pleuronectidae > Hippoglossus > Hippoglossus stenolepis. The sequence goes on along the minus strand of NC_061504.1, from coordinate 786,190 downwards.
ATAGGGAATTTTATTACATCTGGCACGATTCACTTTAGCACACCTGATTATAGGTTGGAGTCAAAGGTTACTGTGACCTCTACAAAACCATGTCTTGCCTTTTGAATGGGATATTTGAAAGGAATTCTTTCAAAATTAGCAGACCTGTTCACTTGGACTCATGGATTAACAGTTTAGGTGGGTGGTCCATAGTCAAGGTCAGAGTGGCCACACAAAGCATTTTGTCCTCTTGAATGTGATATCTCAAGACTGCTGTAGTGGCGTTTTTACTTAGTTTCCACATTACAAGGCCACTTATATTAAATACCAGAGTGTTTAAGTCTGACTCGTGTCCAACATATACTTTTGCCTTGTTGTGAAAACCCAATGTGAGCACGCTTCAGGAGGCAGGTCAATCTTGAAAAGGGTTTATTTTCCGGATTACAGCACAATTTACAGACACCTTATATTGGCCCTCAGCGATGCTGTCTTTTCGATGTCTTTTCGGTCAAAAACTTATTGTGATCCTGCTCAGACTTCACACTCACGACGATTTTCATACGGTCATTATCAACAACATGCATGTGCACTGAACTGCATTACGGTTTCCTCAACTGTTGCAAACAAACCGCAAACAGCACCCAAAACAGAATATAATTAAATACAGACACACTAAACAAAATATATTTTAACTGTATAAAAATATAACTACAAACCTGGATAATTTAGAACATATCAAACCAGCTTTAATGTTATTTACTGAAAGCGCCAGGCTGCATGGTGGTTCTTACAACCGCTTTGAAGTTTCTTCAACTTTGATCAGTTGTCACTTGGACACAGAGATGAACTGATTCGATTTCAGTAGTCAGGTAAAGTGCAGTGACCTTAAACGGAATGTGGGAAATAAAATGTATGTAGGCGGAGCACTGGTTAGCTGAGGTTAGGAGCCGCAGTGCAGTTTTTCTAGTCTGAATTGTATTAATGCTCGAAACACCTGACACGGAAGTAGAAGTGTGTATATATAAGAGCCAAGCAAATTGAACAGTAAGATTACATAGATAAATAAGTACCCAAATTAAGAAATGTGTGAATAAATGGCTTGTATGTTTTAATATAGACATGAAATACCTGGCGCAACACATTAGTTATTGAAAAAGCCTGTGTCCTCCTTCCCAAATACTAACAATGTTGGAAAGTAACCAGCATAGGTCCCCCTTCTTATTGAATTCCTCATTTTCTACCAACAAAAAACAGCTAATTATAACTTTCAATGGCCATTTTCTGACATAGAAAGCTTTGAGATTAGGCCTACATAGTGGACATAGCCATAGCAATATTAATTCATATACTGTATGCAATGGGATTTTTAGGCTTTTTATTTAATCTTTTTTAGGCTTTTTATTTAATCATTAACACAAAAATTATCAGAACGTATTATTAGCCTTCAGGTTACAAACTATGTACAAACTGGTTTTTATTGGTTCCTAATATTCCTAATCTGTTTAGTTGTATTGCTTTGGTGACAGAATGCAAAAAAACAATGTAACAATAATATTAGGAAACAGAAGGTAAGAAACATTCTCATTCTACAGTACAGTTTAATGCCATTCACCCATTCACACACACATTCATACAAGAATGCAGATGGGGATTACTGGGAACAAACTGCCGACCTTTTGGTGAGAGGACGACTGCCTCCCCAATCATGTTATGATCACTGTCATCCAAAGCTGTTTTAGTAAATTAATTAATCTCAGATTACAATATTGATTTTAAAAATTGAACATCTAATAGTACCTCCACAAAATCCTATTCTATCAGACCATAATTTAAATTGAGGTAAATGGTGACTAATTCAACCTAATTCTACTCAAGATGGCGTAATTTACACCATGCTTTTAGCCGAAATGTGGAATGACTTGATTTGGTTTGGCATGAACAACATAACTTTACTATGTCAGACTTAAATCCAGGCCAGAAAAAATAGAGCAGGACTATGTTTTTCTGATTCCTAAATGACCGGACATGCTATAGTCATAGGCTAAACTTAGGCCATGGGAACAAAATGGCTGTGGAACTACGATTTGGTGCACAGAATCATGCGTAAAACCAGAGCTTGGGGACAAGCGGCGCATCAGAACACCATCATCAACAAGTTAGTCTGTAAGTCAATTGTCTGATCCACACTCCAGTGGAGTAGGTGGTGGTAATGCCAACTGCTATTGAACAAGAAGAAGAAGAAGAAAAAGAAGAAAGTATTTGTTGGAAAATGCCTCTCTGCAAGAGAGCATTGTAAGCCCAGTGTTGTTTTCAGTTACTGTACTGTAATGTGCTTTGATTGGTCATCAAGACTAGAAAAGCATTATATAAATACAGACCATTCACCATTCAGTCCTTATAAATTACATTTTTAGTATTATAGACAGATCAATTGGTATGGCATTATTTGAAGATGATATGATAGTTGAGAAAAGAGGAAGAAATAATATATAAAAAACTATATAATTACAGTAAAAAAAAAAAACACAAGAAGCATATGCAAAGTAGAAACATGGGCAACGGAGTGGGGATTTACATTATTTTTAAGACACCTTGTTTTACAAGTAGGATAATTAAAGAGCAGAACACATTAAACTTTATGGACAAAGCTTAGAAATGGTGCAATGTTTCAAATATTTAGGTATATGGTTTGAATAGAATCTTACTTGGTCAACACACATTGAAAAAGTGATTGAAAAGTGTAAAGAAGTGTTACATATTGTATGATGTTTGAGAGGTAGTGAGTAGGGTGCAAGTCAACCAGTATTAAAAACTACTGGCAGGGCAGTTCTAGACTATAAAATTGATCTTGGCACCCCTAAAAATGTAATAATGTTGCCAGATATTTAATAATATATGTATGTGTATTTTGGCCTGCATTTCAGACGTTTGGGGTTCACGTCAGTCCATCTTTGGGTTTTAAATGTATTGAATTAATAAATTGCTCTTGTTGGGATGCTTTCATTTCAAGTAACGAGTTGACATCGTCATCTACCCTTAACCTGTCTCTCCACTGCTCCTGCTGTATGTGTGTGTGTGTGTGTGTGTGTGTGTGTGTGTGTGTGAGTGTGAGTGTGTGTGCGTGTGAGTGTGTGTGAGTGTGTGTGAGTGAGTGAGAACCCTGCCGAGAGAGAGGCTAACAGGATCTAAATGACACCGGGGAATGGAACGAGTGCACGTACAATTAGATGGTAGGGGAAAGTTAGAAAAAAGACTGGTTATGGTTGCTTGGTGTGAATCTACATTTATAAATCTGTTAATCGTGTAAAAAAACATTAGTTGACGTTGAGATTAGTGTTAGTGGCTAATGTTAGCCACTAACAGTGTTGGTCAGTCTGCATTTAACAATGGACAGCTAACAACTTAAGTGACGTACCTAATTATTTTATTTTAAAGGTTCAGTGTGTAAGATTTAGGTGAAAGGGATCTATTGACAGAAATTGAATATAAAAAAGTGTGTTACATCTAAATTGTACAAATTTGTGTTTTCTTTACCTGAGAATGGGCTCTTTATATTTAAATACTTTATATTTACATTGGGTAGGGTCTTCTCTACGGAGGCCCCCATGTTTTTTACAGTAGCCCACACTGGAGAAACTAAACAGCTTTTGAGGTTTTATGAAAACTGAAGGTTACCCCAGGTTCTCTTTCTTGTTTGGAAGGGGAGGGTGAGGTGAGGGGTATTCAGCTGTGACATGCACCTTCACCACTAGATGTCACACATTCTACACACTGGACCTTTAAGTAGTCGGACATCATTTCTATGAATAAAATTGAATAAAAATAAACACCAGTAATGGTGACAGTCTGCCAGCCTAGTGACATGGTTAATGCATCAATCACTCTAATTTCACCATATCTGAGAGGAGTTGTGCAGTCGTATGGCCTGGGGGATGAAAGACCTCCACAGTCTGTCTGTTGAGCAGGACTGAGACCGCAGTCTGCAACTGAATGTAGTTATCTACTTCTGCATGTGACATGACTCAGAGTGGTGTTTGAACTCAGAGGTGTAGAGGGTAAACACGACAGGAGAGACCACAGTCCCCTGCGGTGCACCAGTGCTACTAACCACAGTCTCAGAGATGCAGTCCCTCAGCTTGACATACTGTGGTCTCCCTGTGAGGTAGACAGTAATCCAGGTTACCAGGTGTGAGTCCACCCTCATCTCTGTTAGCTTGTCTGTCAGTATGAGGGACTGCATGGTACTGAAGACACTGGAAAAATCCCAAAACATAATCCTCCCTTTGTCAAGGTGAGAGTATGCCCTCTGTAGCAGGAAGAGGGTGGAGTCTTCCACACCCACGTTCTCCTGGTAGGCAAACTGCAGTGGGTCGAGTGTGTGGGACCTGGGGTCGAAGAAGATGGAGCAAAAGCCACTCCAACAACTAGTCTGAAGTCATTCAGATCACTTGGTTGCGTCTTTTATGGGAGTGGGATGATGCAAAATCTCTTCCATTATTCCGGGACCCTCCCCAGTCGCAGGCTCAGGTTGAAAACATGATAAAGGGGCTCCCCCAGTTCAGCAGCACAGGCCTTGAGCATTCTTGGACACAACTTGTCTGGGCAAGCTGCTTTGCTGGGACGCACAGAGCCTTCTCAGCTCTCCTCTGACCTGGTCTGCAGTGAAGGGGGGTGGGGGGGTTGCTTTGTCCATGATGGCAGCCTGGGGGAGAGGAAGATCTATGGCTGATGAGGAAGGTGAGGGAAGGAGGACAGGACAGGTAGTGGCAGGAGGAGCAGCAGGGCTATCAAACCTGTTGAAGTGTTTGAATTGGTTTGCTCTCATCACATCTCCATCTACTGTGCTGCTGTTCTTCTTTTTGCATCCCGTGATGGTTTCCATACCCTCCAAGACCTCCTTCATGTTGTTGTCTTGAAGTTTCTTTTCCACTCCTGTAAGACTCCTTTAACTCCCTCAGCTGGACCTTGAGTTCTCCCTGAACACACTTCAGCTCTGCCCTGTATCCATCTATAAACGCCATATTTTCTTGTTAAGAGGGTCTTAGACGTTACAGGTAACCCAGGGCTTGTTGTCGGGAAGCAACGTATAGTTTTGGTGGGAACAACAACTTTCGTGCAGAAGTTCAGGTAGTCACTGTTGGAAGAATAGGATTATTTGCAACTATTTCATTTGCTGTGTCACTTTTCTTTTATTAAATATAGTGGGTCGGAATAAAGCCATAAAGCTATACAATACTATAGTATTACAATACTATACTAAGTAGTGTAATGATATACTCTCAGCAAATGTGGATTCTCCCTAACCACTTCTTACATATATTAACATATGTTCTACCATTTGTTTAGCAATTTATTATCACATTATGTGTTAGTATGTGCAGGAAAATAGGTGAGAAAGTGGACAGATAGTGAAGTCAGAACATTTATTATGTCATTGGACTTCATTCTAAACATCACATCTTCATTAAAACACTTTCTTAGTTAACAACATATGCTACTTGTTTATTTTCAAGGAGTAAAAGAAAATATGTGAAATGCAATGCCACTGTAAGTTAGAAGAGAGCAGTTGTCACTAACATACTGGGCAAACATAAAAGGCCATAATGGGAATCATCCAACTCGGAGGGTTTTAAAAAATTGTCAAGAGAGAGAAAAAAACAGATCAAGAGTTTTGGTTGGACAATAGAAAACGCAGTTAAGGAGATAAAGATAGGGGATATAATGCTACGCCCCACTGTGCCGTTCTCTATAATGCCACCATGATTATTTGAAGTCAGGGGTTGATATGGGAAAATAGGAAATATAGATACAAGACAAGTCAATACACATATAGAAAGACAGTATTCTGAGTATCTTAAAATATAAGCGGATGCATCAAATGCATCCAACAATAGAGAAGGAGTCGCTTTAATCATCCCAGAGTTCAATGTCATGTCAAACAAAAGAGTTAACAATCACTTATCAGTTTTTACAGGGGAATATTCTTTTTGCACTCAGGTGGGTAGAAGAAGTCAAGTCAAGCAAAGTTTTTAATAGGCTCAGATTCAAGTAGTGCTATATTAAGTGTCAAGACTTTTCAGTCAGACGCAAGACAGCACATTATGATAGAAATAGCTGAAACTATCTTCAGAATAAAAAACACAAACAACCGTGAGAATCATATCGCCGTGGCAGATAGAGCCTGCCTGAGCTCTCCGCCCTAAGCACACTCACCTGCCCCTTGTCATCTGCTGATGGTCTGTGTATTTAAACCATGTGTGTCTTCCCTCAGTTGCCAGTTCGTTGTGTTCCTTGTGTCACCTCGTTCCAGCGCCTTTCTCTCCTTGAGTTTTTTCAGTGTATGACGATCTCCTGTTTGCCTACCGTTACTCTTTTTGCCTGCTCCTTTGGATACTTTTGCTTTGTGTTTTTGATTACCCTGTACCGACCTGGACTGAAATAAAACCCTTATTTGCTAATCTGTTTCGTGGCCGTGCATTCTTGGGTCCTCCATCTCCCGGTTCTGATACATATGGGTTCCAGCACATGTAGGGGTGGAGGGGAATAATTGTCAGATGAATATGCAAAGGATGCAACTAAGAAATCAGAAGTAAACATGACAGTAACTTACAATAAGGCTGAAGCTAAAAGCATAATTAAATCATAAATGATTAAGAAATGGCATGAGGAGCGGAACAGAGAAACTAAAGGTAGACAGTATTGTACTGAGTGACATTGTGTGCCAGGGAGGGATGGAGAAAGTCATTACACCTGTGAGGGGGGTTAAGAGGGGGCAGTTTGAGAGCGGCCGCGTGGTGTCTCTGAGGATTGGAGCTTGGTAAAAAGGCGCGTTACAGGGCAGTAGAAGTTTGCATGCCGTTTTAGGTTCCTGCTTTAGGCAGGTGAGGTAGTGACAGTGGGGACTTAGGAGTGCTATTGCCTGCTCCTCGGTGTCCTGACGAGGCTCCCCTGCAGCTGGAGGAGACGCCTCACTGCGCTGGACTGGCAATTGCCCCCAAACACACTTTCAGTTAAGCCGGACCAACGCTAAAGCCACACCCTGGGGGAGGGTCTTGAACCCTGCAAGAGTTAAGTGGTGTTTAAACAGATTTATGCATTTGTAATTATTTGTACTTGTTAATGTCCATCATGTTTAATGTGGTGTGACAGATTTTTTAAAGTAGCAGCTTATAGTTATGGACTGGGGTACACAGCTGAGGGCTCATGAAAGCTACAAGTATCACTGCATGTCGTGCCCAGAATATGCAGTGTGTTTTGTGGTGGAGAAATTTTACTTGGTGTGTAATACTGTGTGTCGTGCCATGAAGAGATGCTCTGTTGTTCGATTGCAGTGCCCTTAAAGATGCAGGGGGTCAGGGTGGGGTTCTGGATAGAATGCCATTCCACCTGTTTCCGCACTTATGAGTGACACTGAGGGAAGGCTTAGAGCCCAGGCTATCCTTACCTCTGTGCCAGGCTGTGTGCTGTAACATTGAAATTGTGTAATAAAAGGTTATTTTGTTGTAGCCCTCTGCATCCCCTCCTCTTTAGTGTACACAGTAGAAATAGTCTGTGTGAGGGCAAAGGTCTCTCTCATTAAGCAAAGGTTTATTACAATTCAATTTTATTTTTTATAGCCCCAAATCATAATATACATTATCTAAAGGCACTTTACATTGAAGGTACAGACCTTACATTTTTTTATAGAGAAACCCAACAGTTCCTACAATGAGCAAGCACTTTGGCGACTTTGGAGAGGAAAAACTCCCTCATTGACAAGAAGAACCAGACTCAATTAGGCCATCTGCCTCGACCGGTTGGGTTGAGCAGGGATAATGGGGAGGAGAGGAGAGATGGGTGGAAAAGAGGGGAGAGAAGAGAGAGAGAGATAGGGAGGAGAGGGGGAGAAGGAGACCAGGAACACTTGTGCAGTGACTAGTTATAATGAAAACAATAACAGTATAAAGATGTTATTGATTATTAATGAATAATAATTATAATAATACCATTACTATATTTCATATAGTAATTTAGTAATAAAAGGTATTATTGTTAATACCTATCGATGTTTACAACATCCCTTTTTAGGGAAAGGAACAAAATGATTTCTCGGTTTATATGGCAAGGAAAGAAACCTAGGATCCGATTAGGTGTCTTACAATTAGGGAAAGGAAAAGGGGGTATGGTGCTTCCTTGTCGAAGAAATTATTTTTATGCTTCACAGCTACTTCCTCTGCTATATTGGTGCAACTAGGAGTATAAAGCCAGATGGAAGGAATTGGAATTTGGAATGTAATAATTTCCCCCTACAGGCCACAATTGCTGATAGAGGACTTGGAGCTCAGCTGGAAGAGATAAAAAAATCCCTGGATAAATCTCACGTTAAAATGGCAGAAGGTGGTCAAGTTATGCGGGATTTACGATATGATAAAACCTTTTAAATGGTGTGCTTATGATACAGAATTTTTTCCCAACAGAGGAGATAAAAGATTTGAATCCTGGATAGGAAAGGGGCTAACGACCCATCTCTCATTTACACACAAGGGGGCGCTAAAAAGCTTTCAATCACTTTGAGATGAACATGGCCTACAGCAGAGTGATTTTTATAGATACCTCCAAGTACAACATTATTTCAATCAGACGTACGTACCCACAGACTTATCAACGGCAGAATCTGAGTTTTATAAAATCCTAAAATCAGTCCCAAATTGAAGTTATATTGGTGTGGCATTCACAAAACATTAAGCATGTTATTCAAGACTCAAATACCCCTGAACTTTGAGATCCTTTATTTGGGACACATTTTGTCTTTGTATCAGAGGAGGGACATAAAGCTGCTGCAGGCCCTTTTGGCAGCAAGTGGAGATATTTAAAATGGAAAAACCTACTCTTTCAGGGTCCAAAAACACTAATTTTATTAAAATTGAAAATGGATTGAAATTATAACCCCAATGTGAGCAGACTTTGTATAACTCCACTGTTTTCATTTTCTTTTTCTCTTCCTGAAGCGAATAGTAGAAATGTAAGCTCCCTTGGTTTCAATTGTTTATAATTGAGTTTTGAACAATGGGTGTGATGGGCATAAGTAATAGGGTGAAATGTAAAAGCTGTATACTGATTGAAGTAGCGATACATACAAGTAATCAAGATGATACATACGTTTCTATGGGGTATCATATAGATGGGTGAAAATATCAAACCTATAAGTAACGAATTAACATGTACTCCGTCAAGTGAATATTGAAGAGTGTGGAGTGAAAGAATTTCAAGAGTTATACTTACCTCACGGTGTATATGCTTATATACATGTATGTGAAAAAAATGCTAAATGGTTATTTTAAAGACATTGAAAAGATTTGTATATAATATGTTAAATTGCCTTTTAAAAATAATTTAAAAAATAAAAATGTGGGGGCAGAAAGACAGAGAGAAAGGGGAAAAGTGCTCAGTGCATGATGGGAGTTCCCCCAGCAGTCTAGACCTACACTTGCTTATAACTAAGGGATGGTTCATGTCCTGGTCAAACATAACTCCAAGGTTCCTCACAGTGGAGCTAGTGGCCAAACTAACACCATCCAAGGTGACTATCTGGTGAGACAGTGTTTCTCTGAGATGTTTAGGGCCAATTACAATGACCTTTTTGTCTGAATTTAGAAGTAAGAAGTTTTGGGTCATCCAGGCCTTGATGTTCTTGAGACATTCCTGATGTTGGACTAAGTGATTAGATTCATCAGGCTTCATAGATCTTTACAGCTGGGTGTCGTCTGCATAACAATGGTAGTGTATGTGGTTCTTTCTGATGATGTTGCCTAAAGGCACATATATAATGTGAAAGGTATCGGTCCAAGGACAGAACTTTGTGGAACTCCATGACTAACTTGTGTGTGCATGGAGGAGTCATTGTTAACATTAACAAATCTATCTGATAAATATGATTTAAACCAGTCTAATGCCATTCCTTTAATCCCTACATGTTGTTCCAGTCTCTGTAACAGAATCTTATGGTATCAAATGCTGCACTAAGATCCAAAAGGACGAGTAAAGAGACAAGTCCATTATCTGAGGCCATGAAAAGGTCATTAGTAACTTTTAATAGTGCTGTTTCTGTGCTGTGATGGATTGATAAATCAATCATCAATCAATCAAATTTTATTGTATAGCCCATATTCACAAATCACAATTTGTCTCATAGGGCTTTAACAAGGTGTGACATCCTCTGCCCTTAACCCTCAACAAGAGTAAGAAAAAACTACAAAAAAATTACTTTTAACAGGGGAAAAGGAACGTAGAAACCTCAGAGAGAGCCACATGGGAGGGATACTTCTCCCAGGATGGACAGAAGTGCAATAGATGCCACATGTAATGGTGAACATAAGAAAAATAAGAGTATTTACAGGATTGATTAGAAGTAACAGTTTGAAGCATAATGAAAGGTAAATGAATTGATGGATTATTGTCAGTAATGGTTGAGTATCTGAGTAGACATTGTATATCAAGCAGTCTTGTTGTAATCATAGTCCACGATCAGCTGCCTCTACGATCAGGATCCACCATCACAATCAGATGCCACCATAATCCACAATCCATCGTCATGATCCACTGCCGCCATCAGGGTCCATCATCGGCTGCCACCTCGATCATGGTCCACCACTATCCACAATATCTGGATGTTTGGTTACTCTATAAAAATATGAGTTGTGTGTGACCCCTGAAGAGGCAGAGCAACTCAATAATACTCGACAATATCGTAAAATAGTAGAGTAACATGCGCTCCAAGGTCATGCCTTCAGGCTTCATGTCTGTAAGGTCACAGTCAGGGTGAAAGAAACCTATGCAGCTGTTTTGTGTCATTGCTGGAATCATGGTGACTCGAGAAAATAAAACAAGGTACAGACTTTCCCAAAGAAATGGACAAAACATTTATTTTGTTGAAGTAAAAAAACAAGCCAGTGTGCCTAGTTTGCAGCAACGTGTTCGCTGTGATGAAAAAGACAGATTTTAAGTGTCGTTCCATCTTGAAACATACAGCTAAACTGGATGAGTTACAAGTCACTTGAATAAAGTAAATACTCTACATCAGAGTTTGAGTGTTCTCAAGACCACACTGACAGAGACAAGGTTGTGCAGGCAAGTTTTGCGGTGTACGAGCTTAAAGCTAAGAAGCTGAAACCTCATTCAGTTTGAGTATTTTTGAAGGGGCCTTGTTTCCACTGAGTCAAATTGTGTGTTGTGGGCAAACACTGTATTTTCCTCCTGTTCAAAAACAAAAGTCTGCTATGACATCTGAATATGCTGGTGACTTTGCGAAAGCCCTTCAGGCATTTGGCGAGATGTTTTACCTTGAAAAGTAAACAAAAGGAACTGAATATATTTGTTGAGCCGTTTAATGTTGATGTGCCTGAAAACCTACAACACAAAATCCCTGAGTTGAAAAGCAACGACAAGTTCAAAGCTCAGGACAACTCTTCTGAAGTTCTATAAACAGTTTTTATGTCCCAAGGATTTCCCCATTCTGACATGTGCTCTTAAGTTTGCAAGTGTTTTAGACAACCCACTGCTTTGACTCCATTCTACACAAAACTGACTGTTGCAAAAACACTTAAAAATCACTGATGTTAACTTATAAAACCAGCCTGACCATAGAACCAGTTCCAGCCATCACATAAAAGAGGCTAGAATGATGTACTCTATGTATCCCGAAATGCATGAGGCCTATGGTCCTCCAAGAATGTTTCACTTGGCGCTTAGTAGGAAAACGTTTACCCACTTTTTGTCGGAAGGCTGGGTGTCGGCAACAAATAGTGTAGGATGTAATGTGCACCTGAACCTGAACTATTAACATTGTTGTGAATTAGAATATTGCTGGTAAAGGTGGTGGTTACTGATTATTGTCTGTGTATGTATGTGTGTGTGTCCAGGCTCTGATGTGAATAGTATGGACTCAGTGGACAGTGACTGCACTATGGGTACTGGGGAAAGCCAGAGCAACCACGCTGCCTCCTCGAGCTCTGAGCTCATCATCTGGGAGATCGAGGTGCCAAAGGTGAGTCAGGACAACTGACAGATTTAAAAATAACATACCTCTTCATTGTGACATGATCCCTTTACACCAAACACACAAGCTCACTTCCTCTTTCCCAGTGTTTGTGCAACGGTTGAACCATATATGCTGACACTTAATAAAATTGACTTGGAAGAAAAAGCTTTCCCATATTTTGGAATATAATAATAATAATATAATTGCAGACTGAGAATTCACTGAAAAGATCAGGCTATTTTTAAGAAATATATTGTCTCAAGACTAAACTTACTAGATGCTAATAATTTATAGGGAATAAGTTCCTCAGGCCAAGGATGAAACTCCAGGCTCAGCTGTGTCGTCCAAGTTCACTGTGGATAAGAAACCACAGATAGAATTGGACCAAACTGCACAAGAAGAGACAACGATCCAGGAGAAGCTGGATGAAAGTGAGCCTGTTGTGTTGGTGGAGCCTTCAAGCTCTGCAAGGAAGACACAACAAAGGGCTCCATCAAACCTGAGGAAGAAGACGAGTGGACTCACTCAAACGGAGTCCGTGGTTTTTGTGGGAGCTGCCTTCCGCAAAGAGTGGCCAAAGATTTTTGTCAGTTTTGGATTCTCTGAGGACGAGTTTAAGACGATCGAGCAAAGAAAGAGCAAAGAGCACTGAGGTCAGATGTACGAATGCAACCACCACCTCCCAGACCCTGAAGTGGACGCCTGTGACCCTGAACCCGAGGTCCCAGACCCTGAACCCGAGGTCCCAGACCCTGAAGTGGACGTCGGTGACCCTGAACCCGAGGTCCCAGACCCTGAACCCAAGGTCTCAGACTCTGAACCCGAGGTCCCAGACCCTGAAGTGGACGTCGGTGACCCTGAACCCGAGGTCCCAGACCCTAAACTGGACATCTCTGACCCTGAACCTGAGGTCCCAGACCCTGAAGTGGACGTCTCTGACCCTGAACCCAAGGTCCCAGACCCTGAACCCGAGGTCCCAGACCCTGAAGTGGACGTCTCTGACCCTGAACCCAAGGTCCCAGACCTCGTCATTTTGCCAGGAGCGAGAAGAAAAAGAAGAAGAAAAGGAAGAAAAGCAATTTGAATTGCATTTGATTACTTTGAAATATGCTATTTGAATAAAGTTGAATTGATATGTTGAGGTTACTTGTTTTCAGCGCGTCTGCTCCACCTAGTGGTCACAAGACAGAGAGAAAGAGATATACAAATGATGTTTACTCAGTGTCCCTTTGGATCTTGACAAAAAAAAACTGACTTGAATTGATCTAGGTTTATTAAAAATATACAAATAACAACAGAAATTAAAGCCCTCAAAAAGCCAATTCATTTGCCTGAAAAAAAATTATAATAATAATTAATTAAAGCCCTCAAAAAGCCAATTCATTTGCCTGAAAAAAAATTAAAATAAATACAAAATTATTATTATTATTTTTTTTATAATAATAATTAAAACCATATGAATATTTTCAGGTGGGGGGGTGTTGATACACAAATGTAGTTCAGGAGACTGAAGCATGAACACTGAAGTTACAACAATTTCGTGTGTCGCGCGGCGAGTTGTTGAACTTTAACGCCACACCATTAATATGGCGTTTGACGAAAAGTCACAGTAATCTTATGCCCACATTATCAATGTCTTGAGACCCATTTGACACAGTTTGACATGGTTCAGTGGATGAGGAGGAATACTTCCAAGTGTAAGACGTTCCAAAAACAAGACATTTCCTGTTTCCACCAGGGAGCGCTGTGATTTTAAGTCATGATTTCTGTGTAGATGTCATAAGGCCGGGACTCTTGTCTTACATGTCTAGTTTGGACTCGATTGGACCAAATATGTCTGAGATACAGAACCTCGTGTTTTGATGGCGTGAAATCAAACTTTGACGCCACGCCAGGGTCACACTGTGGGACGAAAAATCGATCTTTGAGGTAGTTTTCATCTCCATCTTGTTGTGATGACACGCATCTCCATATGAAGTTGATCTGATGAAAGCCCTGGGACAAGTACATCAAAGTAAAAATGTGGAAAATGGCCAATATGGCCACTAAAGTCAAAATGGCGGGCTTCCTGTTGCTTTTTTCCAATTGCACCTCTGACCTTTTTTGTTTGTCTGGTCATGATACACCTGGGCTACGATTTTTGTGAAGATCGGTGAAAGCTAACCTGTGTATCGATTTTTGTGAAGATCGGTCAATGTGAACGTGTTCCAGGGGGCTCGGGGGGCGCTGTTGAGCCATTTTGCCACACCCATTTAAAATTACTCCAGAATACGTAAATTTTCACCACTTTCTAATTTTCTGCAAATTTTAGTATGATTTGAGCATGTTAAAAAGCCCTCAAAAAGCCAATTCATTTTGCCTGAAAAAGAAAAAAAAAAAAAAAATAACTGAGGCTACGTTGCTACTTGGGCGAGCACAGGCGTTTTGAAGCCTGTGCGGTTAGTGGAAGCGACCAATGACCAGCGCCCGTCTCCGGCGTTGCATGTGTTTGCGCACTGCGGCAAGGACCAGCGCTTCACTTCTGCGTCCGTCGACGATGTCGATCCTTGCCTGCCAATTGCTCATTACGGTCCATGCTATCAATTGCATCACTGTTAAAATTTTATGTAAATCGAATGATAGTTGTAAAACAAAGCTTACTTCTGTTGCCAGTAGGTGGCGCTATGACACTGAGAAATATTGACACAGAGCTGTTCAGGCTTGGACTCTAATCATGAGACAGGATTTGGCAGTGATAGGACTATACACACTGGAGTTATGACAACACCGTGTCCTTTGTACAAGCATGAAAAAAATCCCACAAAGATTCCTTTTATATTTCCAACAGATGAGCTGGGATGAGTCACCCTCCTGAATGCCTTGGAGTGCTCTTGACTAGGAAGGCTAACATGCCATCTGCTTTGAGAATCAGTCCATTGGGGACAGTAAGGCCAGACAGGTGCCATCCATCACGGCAAAGTATCCTTGGATCTTCAAGAGGGCTGTGGTTATTTGTATTACATGGGACCAACAATTCACCATTCTTTTTAGAAAAAATGTATTTTAAAAATCATTTAAGATTCTCAATTTCAATATCCTTCTGCAAAACGTCAATGGGCCATTTTAAAATCCATCATCAATGTTGTATATAGTTGTCTCAGGCACACCTCCAGAGCCCCTCAATGTTCTCCACGTCTCTTTGTATTTCAGTTTCATCAATCTGCAATAACTCCACTAAACCAGCACCTTAGCATGTTGCATATTGCACATAATTGCACTATTGTTTTTTTTCTTTAGGTGTATATATATATTTAGATATATATATTTTATTTTCTATTTTAATTTTTGATATTCCTATTTGTATTATTTTATTCCAATATTTTTTGCTTGTAATATTCGAACATTGCTATAAGAGCCTGTGACCCAAGCATTTCATTACTGTGACTGCTTAATGTAATTGTTGTGCATTTGACAATAAACTCTTGAATCTTGAATCCACTTGGATAAGGCCTTGTTACAGTACCTCTAGGAGATGAGAGGAAATGAGAGGAAAAGGCTGTGGTATGCAGACCTTGCATTTGAGCACAACAATGTGGCTGGAAAGCAATAGCTTGCCCTATGGAGGTTAGCTGCACCATTAGGTTGCACAAAGATCTGGAGATCCATCGACAAGCCCTGCGCCGGACCATAAAAACATCACACACTGCAGAACGCACTGCAGCCAATGGCTCTGGATCAGGAGGACAGATCCCAACTGGGCTAATATGCTAGGGACATGCACCCAGGTCTGATCAACCTGTGGTGGGCCTGCCTTAAAGGATGTCTTGTGATTAAAAGACCTAAACACCTGATGGCAGCTAAGGTACAACTGTAGATATGTCCTAACATCTGCTGGTAGTCACTAACATCCGTTAACATCAACTGGCAATAGGCATTAATTGCTGCGGTCGACGTACAAGAATATTCTCCATCTTGTCCTATGTTCTGGAAATGGTACAGAGTTTAGTTTAAAGAAGCTAAGAGGTAATGATGTCTGATCATGAGCAGCCACATGGCTTTCATAGGTACTGCCATAATACCCAGCAGCCAGTCAGATTTATCTTGTATACTCAGTACCCCTCAAGTTCGGCCTGTATCATTGATCAGAAGGTCAAACCTTGATGGCGGCTAGGTGCACAACCAAAGTTATGGCCCTAACATCCGCTGGTGACCCCTAACACCTGCTAACATCTAATGTTTTTGTGGTAATTTGTGCAGAAGACTGGACATTACAAGGGATATTCTACATCTTATCCTATATATTAAATCATATAAACTCTTGTTGCTTTTTACATAAGTGAGATATAAAAATATGTTGCAGTTGTAATATTTCCATCTTCCTGGAGAATTTAACTCCAAAATTGAATTAGTTGAGATCTCAAATTTCCTTCAAAATTAAGACAAACACAATCTGCAGAAATAAGACTGTATCGATTTACGGTGATAGTCAGCAGCAACTGTGTCTTATTCTGAAAATATCTGACAGTTAGATGCTTACTATAAGCTATTTGATCACCAGCCATGTGGGGTCACTCTCTCTGCCTTATACAGCTTGTTGGAGCTAAGTTCAGGTGAAGGTGTGATGGCTGATGAATTAAAGGAAGAAACTAAACTTGCACCTGTGAAACAGTGAATTTTCAGCTTAGCAAAACAGCAAAACTTTGGTCTCAGTGGAATAAATCCTGAGAACAAATTCTTTGATTTTGAATCTTTTAATAATTGTTTTAAATATGGGAGGGAACCGGGCACCTGGAGAAAAGCCACAACAAGACTTAAGTCTGAGTGGAATAAATACTGAGAGCAAATAATTCCATTTTATACATTTTATTCATTCTTATAAATGTGGGGATAACAGGAGCACATGGAGAAAACATATTTAAATTTGAAAGTGAAGCCTCAGAATAACATCATCACCTTTATCTCCGGAAGAGAAGGAAGAAAGACACTATCTAGAGGAGAAGAAGCCAGGCTTTTGCACAGGCGTCTTTTTCAAGAGGAGCTAATTGATATCTCAAGTTCTGGATCTCTTAAAGAAAGGAAACCAATAGCATCTCTGGACAAGGCCACTTCTTACACAACTCCTTGAAAATGGCCTCGTCAAGAGGATTGTGTTGGGTTGAGTTGAGTCAATGTCTTTGACCTCGGCCCATATTCTCTCCAGATGACTTGTGTCTGTTATGTCGACATCAGTCAGTCACCTTTGCTATTATAGCCGTGTGATAGAGCTGGTCAAGAGAACACTGACATACATTTTACATCTGTCTGCTGCCAGCATCTTTGCAATCTTCTCCCTGGAGTTGCTGTCTGATGATGCTGAGTTCTCCTTTTCTTTGCTGACCTCTGATGATGTTGTCTGCTTCGATCTTTTCTCCTCAATGCTGCTGACCACTGCTGGTGTTGACTTCTTCGGTCTTTCATTCCCTCCGCTGCTGACCACTGCTGGTGTTGACTGCTTAGATCTTTTCTTCCCTCCGCTGCTGACCTCTGATGATGACGTCTGCTTCGTTCCTTTCTCCTCAATTCCGTTGAACACTGCTGGTGTTGACCGCTTCGATCTTTTATTCCCTGCTGCTGACCTCTGATGATGAAGTCTGCAGCTGATCCTTTCTCCTCAATTCCATTTGAACACTGCTGGTGTTTGACTTTCTTCGGTCTTTCATTCCCTCCGCTGCTGACCTCTGATGATGTTGACTGCTTCGATGTTTTCTCATAATGCTGCTGACCTCTGATGATGATGACTGCTTGTTTGTTTCCAGTGAGTCGATGGCCATAAAAGCCTCTGACACCCTTTTTTGTGTGGCAGTTAACTTGGTTGTTCAGCCACCAGCTTATCAGGACAGAAAAACAAAACACCCTGATCTACAGATGTCTGCATATATATGCCCTGTGTGCCTTAAGACAGCCACATTTCACTGGACCTGAACTAATGTCTGAATTCCTTCCAGGTGCGATGTGCGCATAGATGAGATCTAAGCTGTTTGTGAATACAAGAACCTTTTCAGATGGAAGCTTCTTCAGTGTTTGGAATGCAGAACTTTCATTTCCACCTCCCTGCTTCTCCTTCTCCAGAAGCACAGCGTCAATACTAGCCATCAACTGGCTGTATTGTCAGCCTCCTAATGACTTTAGTCTCCTCCTTGAATTTTCGTGACCCTGTCCGTCTTTGAAGTGTCTCACTTTGTGCAAAAGTCTTTATGAAAAGACTATTGATCGTCCTCATTCCTTTACTGATTGAGAGGTTTTGGCTGTGGAGATTCCTTTCCATTTGCTTTCCTTATTGATTGACTCAATAATTTCATCTAAAGCCATATCAATCTGGAGAAAACGATGGGTGAAAAGAGGATTTATCATTAGAACTCACATTCAAAAGTCCTGCCAGTATCAGTCAAACTGTGTTGATTGTTTCCTGGACAAGCATCTTCCCTGTCCATGCAAGCATGTTGTTGGACTCCTCTGAGGAACTACCTGACTTGGAGCTGACTCTGAAGAGTGGGAGCTTGAAGAGGTCTACACATCCGAATGGGATCATCTGAAGCGTCCTGTTCCTCTGAAATGAGCTGACTTCGCCTGCGCGATTGACACTCGAGCAAGAGTTTGATTTTTGCATCTGCCTTTAACGTCTACGCAGGCATAACAGATCATCTTCTGGACTCTAGCGGGGTTGTGAGGCGGGTTGGTATAGGCTTCTCAGAGCTCACACAGGTGGAGCTTGCAGACAAGTGGAGTTGACAGTCTTAGGTCACCTCCTCTACAACCAAGTCTGTGAGCTTATCCAAACTCTTTGACTTTATTTATTGCCTGGTGAAAGACTGTCGTTGAGTGTCGCCCAGAATGGACCGAACTTCTTCCTCAGACAAAGGGTGCATCAGGACTGTCGCTTTGCAATGGCATTTGAAACGGTCGTCATTAACTTCAGCGGAAGATCTGCCAACATAAATGTTGTAGCTTCATCCGGTTTGCATGACTTCCAACAGCTCCACTGCTCTGCAGTGATCTTAAATAAAGGACTTCGGAAATGCGAGTAGGACAGTCTCTACCTTTATATCCATTTGTTTCACTCTCAGTAGTCTCCATTCGACTATTATTTTATTTCAGTATTATTATTTACACGAATTATTATTTTAAGCTGTTCAAGATGCTTATTTCAAATTCTCATGAAATCTCTATCTTCTTTGTTCTACCAATTCGCTGGTTAATTCAGACTGATTCTTCACTTCTTATTTTCTGAGATAAAGAGCATCTTTAAAGAATAGAAAGGGAATTAAAGCAAAGGAGTTTAAAGGAATTGAAGCAAAGGGGTTAAAGGATTTGAAGCAAAGGAGTTTAAAAGGAATTGAAGCAAAGAGAGGTTAAAGGGTGAAGCAAAGGGGTTAAAGGATTTGAAGCAAAGAGTTTTAAAGGAATTAAGCAAAGGGGGTTAAAGGAATTGAAGCAAAGGGGGTTAAAGTTTGAAGCAAAGGAGTTTAAAGGAATTGAAGCAGGGGGTTAAAGGAGTGAAGCAAAGAGAAGTTAAAGGATTTGAAGCAAGGAGTTTAAGATTGAAGCAAAGGAGTTTAAAGGGTGAAGTAAAAAAAGGGGTTAAAGTTTGAAGCAAAGGAGTTTAAAGGAATTGAAGCAAAGAGTTTAAAGGAATTGAAGCAAAGGGGTTAAAGGATTTGAAGCAAAGGAGTTTAAAGGTGAAGCAAGGAGTTTAAAGGAATTGAAGCAAAGGGGTTAAAGGAATTGAAGCAAAGGGTTAAAGGATTTGAAGTAAAAGGAGTTTAATGGAATTAGACGAAAGGGGGTTAAAGGAATTGAAGCAAGGGTTAAAGGATTTGAAGCAAAGGAGTTTAAAGGGGATGAAGCAAAGGAGTTTAAGGAATTGAAGCAAAGGGTTAAAGTTTGAAGCAAGGAGTTTAAAGGAATTGAAGCGAAGGGGTTAAAGAGTGTGAGAGTTAAAAAGTTGAAGCAAAAATGGGTTAAAGGATTTGAAGCAAGGAGTTTAAAGGAATTGAATCAAAGGGGTTAAATGAATTGAAGCAAAGGGGTTAAAAGGAATTGAAGGAAAGGGGTTAAAGGATTTGAAGCAAACGAGTTTAAAAGAATTAAACAAAGGAGTTTAAAGGTGAAGCAAAGGAGGTTTAAAGGAATTGAAGCAAAGGGGGTTATAGGACCCGAAGCAAGGAGGTTTAAGAAATTCAAACAAAGGGTTAAAGGACTATGATGTGACTAATAGATCAAGGAAACCATAAACTGTTTTGCCTGCTGCCGTCTGGCTGACAGTGCCGCAGCGTCCGGGCCCGCACCACCAGGCTCAGAGACAGTTTCATCCCCAGGCCATAAGACATAAACTCCTCCAATCTGCAGCTAACTCCACTAAACCAGCACATACTTATGTTGCACTATTGCACATAATTGCACTATTGTGTTTTTCTTTAGGTGTATATATATATTTTAGATATATATATTTTATTTTCTATTTTAAATTTTGATATTCTATTTTTATATTATTTTATTCAATATTTTTGCTTGTAATATTCGAGCATTGCTATAAGAGAGCCTGTGACCCAAGCATTTCATTGCCTTCGACTGCTTAATGTGAATTGTTGTGCATTTGACAATAAACTCTTGAATCTTGATTCCACTTGGATCGACCTTGTGTGCAGTACCTTTAGAGCGGTTGCACCAACTCAGTAGATGGCAGTAATCAGTCAAAATACTGTTTAATCTGACAATACCATGACACAAAAGTTTTTTACAGTTATCTTCTGGGATCACATGATCAAAGTCCCTTTCCCAACATATTTTAAGGCCCTCCAACTTTGGAAATGTATATAAATATAATCATAGAATTTTGATGCTCCCATATTTTTGTGCTCCATCTTAGGTGAGATCTTCCAATTCCAGTTGTACCTTGAAAATGTGTTTATTTGAAATACAGCAATGCCTAATTTAATAACCAATGCCTAGGTACACTGAGTGGAACCTCTGATCCCATACAAAATGCCATATATTATATAAATATTGTACATTTCATGAAGGTAGGACATGTTTTAGGGCTGTTAATTATTGGATTGTATTAGTTTTAGCTTGGTGTACCTAATAAACTGCTTCATAGTTCATATGCAATACGTTGCCCTTCATGTCCATTGTATAATACTTTGTGCATTGTCGAAGTTTGTTCTGCAGTTGAAAAACAAATGACTTAAGATAAATTGTGAATAAAATTCACATATTTTTCATTTGGAGAAGTGATGAATGTCACTTAATACAGTCTGTGTCAGCACCCAAGTTGAGATCTGTGATTTTGTTTATGGTTTGTATTAAGCATATATTTAACCAAAGCACTTTGTCAACTCCAAATACAAATGACTGAGTCTTTTCTATTGCTTTTTTTTCAAAATGTCAGTTTTTACTATGTATGACTGATCTGTGGAGAAAGGCATTTTCTTCTTCATCATTCCTGTGTATGCTGAGTGAATATTATAGAAGTGACACTAAATCTGATTCTGATTGTATTTCAAGTTGATTTGGTACTTATCGCACAAAAGCAAGTTAAAGCCGGAACAATACAGGCTCTTCACAGAAATATCAGTAGTGGCATGTGTACCAACCAGTAACTAACTAAAAGCTGAAGAGCAGGTTCACACCTGAACACATGGGAAAATTATGCTGCCTGTACATTCTACACACTAAACCTTTAAAGAGTTTCCTACATTCTATTGGCCAGGTCGTCAGTATCCTAAGCATCCACATTTAGATTTAAAAGATGGAAAAATAATGAGCATTGCAAAGTTTAAATTGATAAAAAATAAGTCGGGTTCACAACTGCTGAGACAACCTATTTGAAAAATAGGTTTAAGAATAGAGGATGACTGTAGTTTTTCCGAGCATGGAAGTCTGAGTTTAAATGAAGCAAGCGTAAGTTCAGTCAGGAAGACTTAACCTGCATGCTGATCAAGCTGATTATTGAAGCTTAACATGCTGATCGGCTGATCGTGGGTGTTCCTAAATGTCCAGTGGGTCTGCGCATGGTCTCTTTCAGCCAATCATTTGTTTGTCAAACTTTAAAAATCCCTTCTCCTTCCATGCAGTCAGCCGTCTTTCAGTAGTCGCCTCACGCAAGCTTCGCTCACCTAGCTTATTTCACATCGTTTTCATCTCGATGCCGGATCCTGACAATGATTATTCCCCAAGAGGTTCGGACCCAGCATCCAAGATCGTTCAATCCTACGGATAGAAGTAATGGCAGAAGCCTTCGCAGCCCGAACCCAACGAGTCTCCACGGGAGGCCCGATTCCTCATCGCTCAGCTTCAACATCGCGGCATCATGCCAGCTTCAGGCCGGCCTCCTTCTCGAAGCTCAATTCTTAGCGGTTCAAGTAAACTGTCCATCGATTCTACCTGATCGCAGATTGAGCACGAACCAGCGGCCCACGGTTCCCCCGCGCGTCTGTTCGCGGTCGCAAAGGACGTTTCAACAAGCACGACTTGTTCCAGCCCCCTCCTGAAGATAATGTCTACCGTACTTCTTAACACTCCTGCACCACTTCTTTAGATAAATATTCACAGCGACCACTCTACGATCCCCGATCCTCACTGTGCAGAACATTGACACTCGTCTAAAATCCTAAGCATCCATATTTAGATTTAAAGATGGAAAAATAATTACATTACCAAGTTTAAATTGATAAAAAATAAAATTAGGTTCACAACTGCTGAGACAACCTATTTGAGAAAATAGGTTTAAGAATAGAGAGGATGACTGTGGTTTTTTGAGCATGGGAAGTCTGAGTTTAAATCAGATTATAACAACTCAAAGCTAAACTGCAATGTGCGGATTGGGGGCGTATGAATGTTATTTAACTGAAGTGAATATCAGGGACTGAACTAATCTCCAAGTCTCCAGTGTCTCCGACTGCCCCTGATCTGGACTCAGCTCCGCAGAGAACAACCACAGCCAGCAGTGGTGCGACCTGATGACCAGTCGGACACTCAGCTGCTACCGCTGCGAAGAGCGCAGGCAACGCTCCAGCCGTCCTAACCTCTATCAGACTCCAACCTTGTTGCAGCGGAGAGATGTGGACAGGCTTCCAGCATACACCACTCCATATGTGGCAGCCCATATTCCACGGCAAAATGGAAAAAGGACAATTCTGCCAGCCTAATGCAACCTCTTAAACTTGCCGAGGGCGCTAGTCAGTTATTTTGCCACGCCCATTCCTTAAACCATCTGAATGTCTGCAGGAGGCTGTTGTTACACAAATGTAGTTTGAGGTGGAGTTGAACCTCAACACGAGAAGTTATAGTAAATATCAAATAAAGTTATTAGGTATTGTCATGGCGAGTTGATGAACTTTGACGCCACGCCACTATTATGGTGTTTGTGAAAAGTCACAGTAATGTTATGCCTACATTATCAATGTCTTGAGACCCATTTGATACAGTTTGACATGGCTGCGAGCAGTGGGTGAGGAGGAATACCTCAAGTGGGCTGTTCAAACAAGACATTTCTTTATTTCCACAGGGAGCACTGTGATTTGAAGTCAAGATTTCTGTGTAGATGTCATCAGGCGGGACTTTTTGTTTTACATGTCTAGTTTGGAGTCGATTGGACCTTGTATATCCGAGATACAAAACCTCGTGTTTTGACAGCGTGTAATCAAACTTTGATGCCACGCCACGGTCACCGATGTGATGAAAAATCGATCTTTGAGTTAGTTTTTATCTCCGTCTTGTTGTGATGACACTCATCTCAATTTGAAGTTGATCAGATGATAGAAAGCCCTGGGACAAGTTCGTCAAAGTAAAAATGCATTTACAAAGCAGTTTTGTAGATTAGAAGTAGAATCCATTGTTTCACCTACATGTGCTGATCTATCCAAGGAGCGAGGCCCTTTAATACTCCTCGCACCTTTAACTTCCCATTGAAGTTCTTAAACCATCATCAAATACAACTTTTCATCACTGTGTTGGGATTAGGATCGTGATTGCCATTTTGTCTGTGATTCAAAGTTTGAAAATGGTCTGTTCATGTTGTTTACACCCTCCATGTCTTTTCCTCGTGTTTTTTATGTGCCTTTGCAAATAGAATTTACTAATCTTGATGATGTTGCAACAAGGAATTTGATCAAGTGCCTTTCTGAAAAGATCGACTTATAAAATGTTATGTTTTCTACTGTAAATAAACGATGTATTTCATTGCTCTTTTGTGAATGTAAATCAACGAAATAACCAGTGTCTGCCTGTGGAATTACAGGATTTCATCTGAATTTGTTTGTTCTCAAAGCTAATGTCCGATTTTTTCCTCTTCCCGTTTGCAGTATGTTGTCCAACATCAGAGTTTAAAGGTTAACACTGCATCCAAATGATAACATGAAGTCAACAGAATCATGTTAAACTAAAGAATGTTAAAAGTTAAATTTGTTCAGTTGATATCTTTTATTTCAGACTGTCAATTGTTGTATGGTCTGATTGTAAAATAATCAGATCATTTAAGTCAGATCAGTTTCACTTGAGTCATTTTGTGTCATGGATATGGATTCATATAGAGACAACCGCTAATATTATTACGCTAGGGTCAGGCACATCCTCACTGGTTGTAAAATAAGTATCTCTAAAGGTAGGTATACGTTGATACACAACCAGATGTCTTGAATAATTTCAGCTTGTAAAACAACCAAAACTTTAGTCTCAGTGGAATAAATCCTGAGAACAAATTCTTCGATTTTCAATCTTTTAATAATTGTTTTAATATACAGGAGGGGGCCGGAGCACCTGGAGAAAGCCACAAGGAGACTTAAGTCTGAGTGGAATAAATACTGAGCAAATAATTCCATTTTATACATTTTATTCATTCTTATAAATATTAGGATAACAGGAGCACATGGAAGAAAACAAAACCCCAAATTTGAAGAGTAAGAAGCTATCAAGACAACATCATCACCTTTTTATCTCCAGAAGAAGGAAGAAGCCTGCACTCGAAGAGGAGAAAGCCTTGAGCTTTTTGCAGGCATCTTTTCAAAGAGAGGAGCTAGTGATATCTCAAGTTCTGGATCTCTTAAAAAGAAAGGAAACCAATAGCATCTCTGGACAAGGCCACTTCTTACACAACTCCTTGAAAATGACCTGCGTCAAAAAGGATTGTGTTGGGTTTGAGTTGAGTCAATGTCTTTGACCTGTTATATTCTCTCCAGCAGATGATGACTTGTGTCTGTTATGTCGACATCAGTCAGGTCACCTTTGCCTTATTATAGCTTTGTTTGATGAGCTGGTCCAAGAAGAACACTAACCGCACATTTTGCATCTGTCTGCTGCCAGCATCTTTGCAATCTTCTCCCTGGAGTTGCTGTCGTTGATGCTGAGTTCTCATTTTCTTTGCTGACCTCTGATGATGTTTGTCTGCTTCGATCTCTTCTCCCCTCAATGCTGCTGACCACTGCTGGTGTTGACTGTGATCTTTTATTCCCACTGCTGCTGACCTCTGATGATGTTGACTGTGATGTTTCTCCTCAATGCTGTTGAACTCTGATGATGTTAACTGCTTGATCTTTTCTTCCCTCCGCTGCTGACCTCTGATGATGACATCTGCGCCGTTCCTTTCACCTCAATTTGAACACTGCTGGTATTTGACCGCTTCGTCTTTATTCTCACTGCTGCTGACCTCTGATGATGAAGTCTGCTTCGATCCTTTCTCCTCAATTCCGTTGGGCACTGCTGGTGTTGGCCGGCTTCGATCTTTTATTCTCACTGCTGCTGACCTCTGATGATGAAGTCTGCTTCGATCCTTTCTCTCCTTCAGATAGACACACCTGCTGGTGTTGGCTTGCGGTCTTTCATTCCCTCAAGCTGCTGACCTCTGATGATGTTGGCTAGCTGATGTTTTCTCCTCAATGCTGGCTTATCTGATGATGATGACTGCTTGTTTTGTTTCCAGTGAGTCGATGGCCATAAAAGCCTCGACACCCCTTTTGTGTGGCAGTTAACTTGGTTGTTCAGCCACCCAGCTTATCAAGGACAGAAAACAAAACACCCTGGTCTGAATGTCTGCATATATGCCCCTGTGTGCCTTAGGAACAGCCACCTTTTTCACTGGACCTGAACTAATGTCTGAATTCCTTCCAGGTGCGATGTGCGCATAGATGAGATCTGAAAGCTGTTTTGTGAATACAAGAACCTTTTCAGATGGAAGCTTCTTCAGTGTTTGGAATGCAGAACTTTCATTTCCACCTCCCGGCTTCTCCTTCTCCAGAAGCACAGCGTCAATACTAGCCATCAATGACTGTATCGTCAGCCTCCTATTGACTTTGGTCTCCTCCTTGAATTTTTTCGCGACCCCTGTCAGTATTTGAAGTGTCCCTGCTGTGGCAAAAGTCTTTATGAAAAGACTATTGATCGTCCTCATTCCTTTACTGATTGAGAGGTTTGGCTGTGGAGATTCCTTTCCATTTTTGCTTTCCTTATTGATTGACTCAATAATTTCATCTAAAGCCATATCAATCTCTGGAGAAAACGATGAATTGAGAAAGAGGCTGTCATTGAACTCATTAAAGAAGTCTGTGATGTCAGTCAAACTATTGTTGATTGTTTCCTGGACAAGCATCTTCCCACTGTCCATACTGCTTGTTGTTGAACCTCCCTCTGAGGAACTACCTGACTTGGAGCTGACTCCTGAAGAGTGGGAGCTTGAAGAGGTCCTACACATCCGAATGGGATCATCTGAAGCGTCCTGTTCCTCTGAGGAAATGGCCCGACTTCGCCTGCGCGATTGACACTCGAGCAAGAGTTTGATTTTTGCATCTGCCTTTAACGTCTCGCAGGCATAACAGATCATCTTCTGGACTTTAGCGGGGTTAATGAGGCGGGTTGGTATAGGCTTCTCAGAGCTCACACAGGTGGAGCTTGCAGACAAGGTGGAGTTGACAGTCTTCGTCACCTCCTCTACAACCAAGTCTGTGAGCTTATCCAAACTCTTAGACTTTGTTGTGCCTGGTGAAAGACTGTCGTTGAGAGTGTCGCCCAGAATGGACCGAACTTCTTCCTCAGACAAGGGTGCATCGGGACATCGCTTTGCAATGGCATTTGAAACGGTCGTCATTAACTTCAGCAGAAGATCTGCCAACATAAATGTTGTAGCTTCATCCGGTTTGCATGACTTCAACAGCTCCCACTGCTCTGCAGTGATCTTCGTAAAAAAGGACTCGAAGTACGGGCGGACAGTCTCTACCTCTATATCGATTTGTTTCACTCTCCGAGTGATCTCCATTGCGACTGTTGTTTGTTTCAATGTGTGTTACGAATTGTTATTTTCGCTGTTCAAGATGTGTTTTCCAAATTCTCATGAAAAATCTCTTATCTTCTTTGTTCTACCAATTCGCTGGTTAGTGCAGACTGATTCTTCACTTCTTATTTTTCTGAGATAAAGAGCATCTTTAAAGAATAGAAAGGGAATTGAAGCAAATGAGTTTAAGGAATTGAAGCAAAGGGGGTTAAAGGATTTGAAGCAAAGGAGTTTAACGGAATTGAAGCAAAGGGGGTTAAAGGAATTGAAGCAAAGGAGTTTAAAGGAATTGAAGCAAAGGGGTTAAAGAATTTGAAGCAAAGGAGTTTAAAGGAATTGAAGCAAAGGGGTTAAAGGAATTGAAGCAAAGGGGGTTAAAGGATTTGAAGCAAAGGAGTTTAAAGGAATTGAAGCAAAGGGGTTAAAGGAATTGAAGCAAAGGGGTTAAAGGATTTGAAGCAAAGGAGTTTAAAGGAATTGAAGCAAAGGGGGTTAAAGGAATTGAAGCAAAGGAGGTTAACGGAATTGAAGCAAAGGGGTTAAAGGAATTGAAGCAAAGGAGGTTAAAGGAATTGAAGCAAAGGGGGTTAAAGAATTTGAAGCAAAGGAGTTTAAAGGAATTGAAGCAAAGGGGTTAAAGGAATTGAAGCAAAGGGGGTTAAAGGATTTGAAGCAAAGGAGTTTAAAGGAATTGAAGCAAAGGAGTTTAAAGGAATTGAAGCAAAGGGGGTTAAAGGATTTGAAGCAAAGGAGTTTAAAGGAATTGAAGCAAAGGGGTTAAAGGAATTGAAGCAAAGGGGGTTAAAGGATTTGAAGCAAAGGAGTTTAAAGGAATTGAAGCGAAGGGGGTTAAAGGAATTGAAGCAAAGGGGGTTAAAGGATTTGAAGCAAAGTGGGTTAAAGGATTTGAAGCAAAGGAGTTTAAAGGAATTGAAGCAAAGGGGGTTAAAGGAATTGAAGCAAAGGGGGTTAAAGGATTTGAAGCAAAGGGGTTTAAAGGAATTGAAGCAAAGGGGTTAAATGAATTGAAGCAAAGGAGGTTAAAGGAATTGAAGCAAAGGAGTTTAAAGGAATTGAAGCAAAGTGGGTTAAAGGAATTGAAGCAAAGGGGGTTAAAGGATTTGAAGCAAAGGAGTTTAAAGGAATTGAAGCAAAGGGGGTAAAAGGAATTGAAGCAAAGGGGGTTAAAGGATTTGAAGCAAAGGAGGTTAAAGGAATTGAAGCAAAGGGGGTTAAAGGAATTGAAGCAAAGGGGGTTAAAGGATTTGAAGCAAAGGAGTTTAAAGGAATTGAAGCAAAGGAGTTTAAAGGAATTGAAGCAAAGGAGGTTTAAAGGAATTGAAGCAAAGGGGGTTATAGGACTTGAAGCAAAGGAGGTTTAAGAAATTCAAACAAAGGGGGTTAAAGGACTATGATGTGACTAATAGATCAAAGGAAACCATAAACTGTTTTGCCTGCTGCCGTCTGGCCGACGGTACCGCAGCATCCGGGCCCGCACCACCAGGCTCAGAGACAGTTTCATCCCCCAGGCCATAAGACTTTTAAACTCCTCCAATCTGCAATAACTCCACTAAACCAGCACCTTAGCATATTTGCACTATTGCACATAATTGCACTATTGTTTTTTTTCTTTAGGTGTATATATATTTAGATATATATATTTTATTTTCTATTTTAAATTTTTGATATTCTATTTTATATTATTTTATTCAATATTTTTTTGCTTGTAATATTCGGAGCATTGCTATAAGAGAGCCTGTGACCCAAGCATTTCATTGCCAGCGACTGCTTAATGTAATTGTTGTGCATTTGACAATAAACTTTTGAATCTTGATTCCACTTGGATCGACCTTGTATTGCAGTACCTCTAGGAACGGTGCACCAACTCAGTAGATGGCGGTAATCAGTCCAAAATACTGTTTAATCTATGACAATACCATGACACAAAGAAGTTTTTTTACAGTTATCTTCTGGGATGACATGATCAAAGTCCCTTTCCCAACATATTTTAAGGCCCTCCAACTTTGGAAATGTATATAAATATAATCATAGAATTTTGATGCTCCCTTATTTTTGTGCTCCATCTTAGGTGAGAGATCTTCAATTCCAGTTGTACCTTGAAAATGTGTTTATTTGAAATACAGCAATGCCTAATTTAATAACCAATGCCTTGGTACACTGAGTGGAACTAATGCAGTCCCATACAAAATGCCATATATTATATAAATATTGTACATTTCATGAAGGTAGGACATGTTTTAGGGCTGTTGGTGTTGGATTGTATTAGTTTTAGCTTGGTGTACCTAATAAACTGCTTCACTTAGTTCCTTATGCAATACGTTACCCTTCATGTCCATTGTATAATACTTTGTGCATTGTCAGGGATTTGTTCTGCAGTTGAAAAACAAATGACTTAAGATAAATTGTGAATAAAATTCACATATTTTTCATTTGGAGAAGTGATGAATGTCACTGTCTGATCTGTGTCAGCACCAAAGTTGAGATCTGATGTAAGCCCTGGTACAAGTACCTCAAAGTAAAAATGTGGAATATGGCCAAAATGGCCACTAAATGCAAAATGGCGGGCTTCCTGTTGCGTTTTTCAAATTGCACCTCAGACTTTTTTGTTTGTCTGGTCATGATACACCTGTGTATCGATTTTTGTGAAGATCGGTCAATGTGAACGCGTTCCAGGGGGCTCGGGGGGCGCTGTTGAGCCATTTTGCCACACCCATTTAAAATTACTCCAGAATATGTAAATTTTCACCACTTTCTAATTTTCTGCAAATTTTAGTATGAATTTGAGCATGTTAAAGCCCTCAAAAAGCCAATTCATTTGCCTGAAAAAAAAATTAAAAAAAATAACTAGGGCTACGTTGTAGCACTAACGGGCCCGAGCACAGGCATTTTGAAGCCTGTTGCGGTTAGTGGAGAGAGCGACCAATGACCAAGCGCACGTCTCCGCGTTGCATGTGTTTTGCGCACTGCGGCAAGGACAAACGCTTCACTTCCTGCGTCCGTCGAGCGATGTCGATCCTTGCCTGCTAATTGCTCATTACGGTCCACGCTATCAATTGCACATCACACTGTTAAAATTTTATGTAAATCGAATGATAGTTGTAAAACAAAGCTTACTTCCTGTTGCCAGTAGGTGGCGCTATGACACTGAGGAAATATTGACACAGAGCTGTTCAGGCTTGGACTCTAATCATGAGACAGAAGTTTGGCAGTGATAGGACTATGCACACTGGAGTTATGACAACATCGTGTCCTTTGTACAAGCATGAAAAAATCCCACAAAGAATACTTTTATATTTCCAACAGATGAGCTGGGATGAGTCACCCTCCTGAATGCAGCAGGTCACTCTTGACTAGGGAAGGCTAACATGCCATCTGCTTTGAGAATCAGTCCATTTGGGACAGTAAAGGCCAGACAGGTGCCATCCATCACGGCAAAGTATCCTTGGATCTTCAAGAGGGCTGTGGTTATTTGTATTACATGGGACCAACAATTCACCATTCTTTTGAGAAAAAATGTATTTTAAAATCATTTAAGATTCTCAATTTCAATATCCTTCTGCAAAAACGTCCAATGGGCCATTTTAAAATCCATCTCATCAATGTTGTATATAGTTGTCTCAGGCACACCTCCAGAGCCCCTCAATGTTCTCCACGTCTCTTTGTGTTTTCAGTTTCATCCAATCTGCAATAACTCCACTAAACCAGCACCTTAGCATATTTGCACTATTGCACATAATTGCACTATTGTTTTTTTTCTTTAGGTGTATATATATATTTAGATATATATATTTTATTTTCTATTTTTAATTTTTGATATTCTATTTTATATTATTTTATTCAATATTTTTTTGCTTGTAATATTCGGAGCATTGCTATAAGAGAGCCTGTGACCCAAGCATTTCATTGCCAGCGACTGCTTAATGTAATTGTTGTGCATTTGACAATAAACTCTTGAATCTTGAATCCACTTGGATCGACCTTGTATTGCAGTACCTCTAGGAGATGAGAGGAAATGAGAGGAAAAGACTGTGGTATGCAGACCTTGCATTTGAGGCACAGCAATGTGGCTGGAAAGCAATAGCTTGCCCTGTGGAGGTTGGCTGCACCATTAGGTTGCACAAAGATCTGGAGATCCATCGACAAGCCCTGCGCCGGACCATAAAAGAAACATCACACACTGCAGAACGCTGCAGCCAATGGCTCTGGATCAGGAGGACAGATCCCAACTGGGCCCCAATATGCTAGGGACATGCACCCAGGTCTGATCAACCTGTGGTGGGCCTGCCTTAAAAGAGGATGTCTTGTGATTAAAAGACCTAAACACCTGATGACGCTAAGGTACACAACTGAAGATATGTCCCTAACATCCGCTGGTGGTCACTAACATCCGTTAACATCAACTGGCAATAGGCATTAATTGCTGCGGTCGAACGTACAAGGAATATTCTCCATCTTGTCCTATGTTCTAAAATGGTACAGAGTTTAGTTTAAAAAGGCTAAAGAGGTAATGATGTCTGATCTACTGAACAGCCACATGGCTTTCATACTACTGCCATAATACCCAGCAGCCAGTCAGATTTACCTTTATCCTCAGCGTACCCTCAAGTTCGGCCTGTATCATTGATCAGAAGGTCAAAACACTTGATGACGCTAAGGTGCACAACTGAAGTTATGGCCCTAACATCCGCTGGTGGCCCCTAACACCTGCTAACATCTAATGTTTTTTTTGTGGTAATTTGTGCAGAAGACCTTCAGACGTACAAGGGATATTCTACATCTTATCCTATATATTAAATCATATAAACTCTTGTTGCTTTTTACATAAGTGAGATATAAAAAATATGTTGCAGTTGTAATATTTCCATCTTCCTGGAGAAATTTAACTCCAAAATTGAATTAGTTGAGATCTCAAATTTCCTTCAAAATTAAGACAAACACAATCAAGTAAGACTGTATCGATTTACGGTGATAGTCAGCAGCAACTGTGTCTTATTCTGAAAATATCTGACAGTTAGATGCTTACTATCGCTATTTGATCACCAGCCATAATGAGGTCACTCTACTCTGCCTTATACAGCTTGTTGGAGCTAAGTTCAGGTGAAGGTGCTGATGGCTGATGAATTAAAGGAAGAAACTAAACTTGCACCTGTGAAACAGTGAATTTTCAGCTTGTAAAACAGCAAAACTTTAGTCTCAGTGGAATAAATCCTGAGAACAAATTCTTTGATTTTGAATCTTTTAATAATTGTTTTAAATATGGGAGGGAACCGGAGCACCTGGAGAAAAGCCACAACAAGACTTAAGTCTGAGTGGAATAAATACTGAGAGCAAATAATTCCATTTTATACATTTTATTCATTCTTATAAATGTGGGGATAACAGGAGCACATAGAGAAAACATATTTAAATTTGAAAGTGAAGCTATCGGAATAACATCATCCACCTTTTATCTCCGGAAGAAGGAAGAGAAGCCTGCTCTGAAAGAGGAGAAGAAGCCAGGCTTTTTGCACAGGCGTCTTTTCAAAGAGGAGCTAATTGATAACTCAAGTTCTGGATCTCTTAAAAGAAAGGAAACCAATAGCATCTCTGGACAAGGCCATTTCTTACACAACTCCTTGAAAATGACCTCGTCAAGGATTGTGTTGGGTTTGAAAGTTGAGTCAATGTCTTTGACCTCGGCCCATATTCTCTCCAGCAGATGATGACTTGTGTCTGTTATGTCGACATCAGTCCAGGTCACCTTTGCCTTATTATAGCTTCGTGTGATGAGCTGGTCCAAGAGAACACTGACATACATTTTACATCTGTCTGCTGCCAGCATCTTTGCAATCTTCTCCCTGGAGTTGCTGTCTGATGATGCTGAGTTCTCCTTTTCTTTGCTGACCTCTGATGATGTTGTCTGCTTCGATCCTTTCTCCTCAATGCTGCTGACCACTGCTGGTGTTGTCTGCTTCGATCTTTTATTCTCACTGCTGCTGACCTCTGATGATGAAGTCTGCTTTGATCCTTTCTCCTCAATTCTGTTGAACACTGCTGGTGTTGACTGCTTCGATCTTTTATTCCCACTGCTGCTGACCTCTGATGATGTTGACTGCTTCGATGTTTTCTCCTCAATGCTGTTGAACTCTGATGATGTTAACTGCTTCAGTCTTTCCTTCCCTCCGCTGCTGACCTCTGATGATGTTGACTGCTTCGATGTTTTCTCCTCAATGCTGCTGACCTCTGATGATGATGACTGCTTGTTTGTTTCCAGTGAGTCGATGGCCATAAAAGCCTCTGACACCCTTTTTGTGTGGCAGTTAACTTGGTTGTTCAGCCACCAGCTTATCAAGGACAGAAAACAAAACACCCTGGTCTGAATGTCTGCATATATGCCCCTGTGTGCCTTAGGAACAGCCACCTTTTTCACTGGACCTGAACTAATGTCTGAATTCCTTCCAGGTGCGATGTGCGCATAGACAACCCAGTCTCATCAGAAAACGTACACCACCTACGTTGGTCCACTTGGAAAAACGTAGGCATCTCACAATTTGGCCTCTCAGATTGTGAGATACCTACGTTTTTGTCTGCCCATTGTTTTGCATTGGCCTGTGCCCACGTCACGTGACTCTCAAGTTCCCGTTTGCGAAAAGGAAAACATGGCGGACATTCCTTGTTTTTTCCGATAAAAATGTCATTTTGCAACTTAGTTTGGGCATTAAAATACATTCTGACACCACTTCTAGCGGGAAATGGGCTCTTTGCTTCCACAATCTTCAGCCAGTTCATGCTTACGATCTATATTTTATTAGTTATCACGCAGATTCTTTCAGATCTCGCCAGACGATTGTAGGACTACTACGTTTTTGTCGTTCCTATGGTGGTTGCTATGGACTCTGCAATCCCGGAAATTACGTAGTTGCGTGTTGTTTGAAGCATCGTCCAATGCGTTGTGTCGTTCAGGGAGCGTGAATGTTATTCCTGTTATTTGATATTAACAATTGATGATAGATTACACGTCTAATTCCATGGATCTAACCATTCTCCACTTAAAAAAGCACATTCATACCGAGCCGGGCACTTGGACAAACTAAATGGGAATTAAAATGCCGTGTTACGGTATATAGGCCGACTGTGTTTTTTATAAATCTTATATGGATGAATGATCATGAACATGGCTTATTTTTCTTATGTTATTAAATTTTTTCTTTTTACTTTTTTTGTAACTTTGTATTTGTATTATGCATTTTTGTTTGTACATACTCTTAATACATGTTAATACATACATGTGCTCTGTAATAGCAATGATATAAAATAAAATACACCCAGCATACTGTTGACATCACAGTTGATGAGCACAACGACATGTACAATCAACTTCCTATCTGCTGTCTACTTAAAGTTTTTTTTAACTTTTGAATTAGATTAGATAGAACTTTATTTATCCACACATTGGGGAAATCCACTTGTTACAGCAGCAGGCAGGTCGGAAAGGACAGGAGAATAAATAAATATAAAAAGAACATTAGAATAAAAATAATGAATAAAGAATTTAAAGTTTAAAAATAAACAAATAAAAAATGCTGAGTATGACACATTCTGTACATACAGGATGATTGTACGTGGCAGGTAAACATCTGTTTGTACATAAGAATAAAACGGTTGTGCATAAAAAACAACAACAGTTGCTTTCTCATTAAAAATAGTGCATAATAGTACTAAAATGTAACTGTATAACTGTGCAAAAACAGATGATGATATACCCTGTATATGACAAGGGCTGTGGGGTAAACAAATTGTATAATAAAAATGAAATTAAAGGCTTCAGCATTTCACACAATCACAGAAGGCTTTGGGGTTTTAAGTTTTTCTTTAATCTATATACAAACATATATACAAAACAAATGTGACATTCAACAAATATAAAGTAAACAGTACGCTAAAGCTAAAGATAAATTCTAAATAGTATTAATAATATATATATATATAAATGCACAATAAACACAGAACATAGAACATTTTATTTTACATTTGAGTCTCTGCGTGTGTGAGTGCGAGTATGTGTGTGTATGCGTGTCAAGCCCTAGTGTTCTTCTTTGGGACCCACTGCATGGGCCACGTCTTCCCACTGTAATTAAACAAGAAGTTGTTTTTTTTTATATTAGCAATGAATGCATTTCAAAACTTGAAAAGGGCAATGAGACACAGCGAGCTATATATGCCATATGCTTTAAATATGTTAACATGCACACAATGTAGATGACCTGATTATGTAATAGTCTGAATAAGGTGTCTACATCAACTCTGACTTTAAACTTGTGTTTTTATATCTTTTATATCTTTCAAAATAAATAAATAGCACCACATTAGCATTTAACAAATTTAACAATCAAATAGAATTCTAGAAATTCTAGAGAAATTCTACATACCAAATTGAACAGGGCTCCCACTCCACGTACTCCATTACGTTCCCCTGGAAAACAATAAAACATGTTTACCATTACAAGCAAATCTATGGTCAGATGACTATATACTTTGAAGTTGTGATGAATTTAAATCCAGTTAGTAGCTCTGTAATAATGGTTTATATGTACATTAAAACATGACATTATTGACCTCAAATTACAACAAAACAAACCTTCAGTGTTTTGCTCTTAATTACCCTCTTCACTGGGTAAAATGTTTCTCCTCCAGTCATTGCATGGTTGCATTCTGAAAGAGAAAAACAAGTGTACACTTACTCTCAGTCTGACCTCGAATGTATTAATATTAGCATTGTTGCACAATTTGATATCAATTGTCAGGGCACATCCTAATACTCCTAAACCTAAGCTATGCATTCGGCATATGCATCATGAAGCTCATGGAACCCTACTGGAAATGCTACGAAACTGGGTGTGTCAATCAAGGGCTGCAATCATCATCAACTCCAAAAATAAAACAATTATTGTTGGGTCCCACATGGTTCTTTCCTGGAACTTTTACATAATTCCCCTTGGCTTATCATCAGCAAACATTACATGATTATGTCAGCTGCTTGTAAGAAATTAACCACTAGATGACAGCAAAACTAATTTAGCTTTAGAACAATGAAAAAGCATGGTTATGGGTTTTAAAGCCTAGACAATAGGGCTGCACAATATATCAAAAATTTTGCATCATCGCGATATCAACATGCGCGATATACGTATCGCAAAAGACTGCTTGGACTGCGATAAATGGTGTTCAATGTGCCATGTATTCACGCTCTGCATGTCTATAGATTCAGATCATTGTGTGCCAGCTCTGTCAATTTTGTGCGTCCTCAACCTCCTGACAAAATTCTAGTACAGTGGAAACTGCAAGTGATTATGTTTGTACTGTGCAAAATTGATGTCTATAAGCGGTTGACTATATATATGAACTACATAGCTTCTTTAATATAGTCCCCCAACCTGAGCACACAACAGTTTAAACATTGATTTGTTTGAAATTATGCCACAATATCAACACTTGATGATGTATAGAGAGAGGAGATGTCGGGACTTCCTGTGTTTGTTTGGGATCACAACCACAGCATCTCAAGGTTTGCGAAGTTGACCAACTTTGAAAGATTTGAAATATCTTGGCCTTTCTTTCCAATATGAAATATTGAAATGCAAATATAGGATAGCAAAATTACCTTCAGGTAAATCTTCCTGGTTCTTCAACTTGCTTTTTTTCTTTGCAGGCTTGTCTGTTGAGAATAAAGTAAATCAAGTAAATTTTTTGTAAAGAACTCTTGTACAAATACACAAACACATATATATATATATATCAATTTACATTACAAGTAATGAAATGACAATTGTAGAAACAAAGTTCACCAACATTAATCACAATTTGGTGATTTTCTTTTCACCTTTACAACAATTTCCAAGTTTCGTTACTCTGACCTACGTATTACTTACTTGTATAACACTTAAGTGATAATACAATAATCATACACATCTCTGTATCTGAAGCTGGATGTGTGAAAAATGTCACCACAACATACGCTGATTCAACATACCACTTGGAGGCTGAATGTCAGAACTGGTGGAGGGGGAGTTGAGGGCAGAAGCGGGTGGTTGAATGGTGGGTGGCTGAATGTGGGTGGCTGAATGGTGGGTGGCTGAATGGTGGGTGGCTGAATGGTGGGTGGCGGAATGGTGGGTGGCTTGTTGGCAGAACTGGTGGAGGGTAGTTGAGGGCAGAAGCGGGTGGTTGAATGGTGGGTGGCTGAATGGTGGGTGGCTGAATGGTGGGTGGCGGAATGGTGGGTGGCTTGTTGGCAGAACTGGTGGAGGGGTAGTTGAGGGCAGAAGCGGGTGGTTGAATGGTGGGTGGCTGAATGGTGGGTGGCTGAATGGTGGGTGGCTGAATGGTGGGTGGCGGAATGGTGGGTGGCTTGTTGTCAGAACTGGTGGAGGGGTAGTTGAGGGCAGAAGCAGGTGGTTGAATGGTGGGTGGCGGAATGGTGGGTGGCTTGTTGGCAGAACTGGTGGAGGGGTAGTTGAGGGCAGAAGCGGGTGGTTGAATGGTGGGTGGCTGGTTAGCAGAACTGGTGGAGGGGTAGTTGAGGGCAGAAGCGGGTGGTTGAATGGTGGGTGGCTGGTTAGCAGAACTGGTGGAGGGGTAGTTGAGGGCAGAAGCGGGTGGTTGAATGGTGGGTGGCTGGTTAGCAGAACTGGTGGAGGGGTAGTTGAGGGCAGAAGTGGGTGGTTGAATGGGGGGTGTCTGAATGGTGGCTGGCTGAATGGTGGGTGGCTGGTTTGCAGGGATGATGGAGGGTTGGTGGGTGGAGGGATCCTGGTTACTCCAACCTCAATTGAACAAAAACACACCTATCAGAGTAATGTTTTGTTGTGCATACAAAATAGATTTTATCTATGCTTTAAATGTGGTGTTTATGAGTTTTTGCAGAAGATTGAGCTATTTGTTGAGATTTCAAATTATTACAAATTAGACTTACCCTGGATTAGCACCTCGTATAGGGCCTTCATTCTGTCGAGGCATTTTCCCGCCTGATCGGAAAGCTGCCATTTTGGGTGCAGGACATGAGTGAACCAGGTTGATGGCTTTTTCCCTGGTTTCGAGTGAAATATTATGGCCCTGTGCCCCAAAGTGTGCAGTTTTTCAAGCTAAAAAAAAAATCTGTCATTACCAAAAGTCATACAGAAACATCACAAGCCTTAATTTTGTGAACTTCAACTACAGAAGTTAAGCACTTACCAAAACAGATGCCTCATCAATAACATGTGAGGTAGTTTTGTTTTTCTTTTGGTTTTCCAACCAGCCCTCTTTCTTTTCTTCAAATGTCAGAAGTTTTTTGGCCAGTCTCTGCCTTCTTGGCTGCACTGCCTGGCAAAACTTGCATGTCTTGGTTGCCACACCAATTATTGCTTTGCAGCCAACACATTTGGTATTAGTAGACCCTCTTGGCATTTTAAATCTGGAAGAAAAACACAAGACATAAACAACCTAACTGACAAAAGAACTCAATTATTTTAACTATTGTGCCTTATTTAAAAAAGGTACACTGTGGACGTAAATGTTTGTGTCGCATACCGATACACACTATACTACACTACACACCCACACCATTTAAGTTGCATAAATTTATTCCTGTGTATTCGTTCATAGGTCAAACAGTGTCTGATGGAAAACAGTAAAAACTATAATTTTGGAGCCTGGACTTTAAAATTAAAGCTTAATACATAATATTAATGAGTTTATGCTCTGATGGGAAATGTTTCAAAATATACAGTTGTAATTGGTTTCAATGTGGAGTGTAGTTATGTGTATTATTTGCATAATAAGTGCTGAGGCTGACATAACTTACTAAGAAAGACAAATAAGTACCTCTGGGTTATCAGTTTAATTCCTGGTACAATACCAGGAGGAATTCAGGTGACCATAACATGCCCTCTGCTAGCTACATATAGCTACAATGCTCAACCTCAGTCACACCAAGCGGAAATGTTAGCAACCAATATATACTCATTATTTGTTAATTATTAACATAACAAATACAGCATATTAAGATATTATTCAATGCTTAAATCCTAATATTCATCGATGCTCGTTCCATACGAAAATAAATATGAAATAAATGAGGATTTTAAAGATACTCACTACACTTTATACAGGTTAAAATAAAAACACACTATAACTATAAAAACACAATCATTAGTTCTGAATAAGTGGGTTTCGATAAGTGATTTGAAAGTGGACAGTTCTGTGCATTCTGATGTATTTGGGGAAAGGGGGTCCAGAGGGAGCGGTCAGCTACGGAGAATGTTCTGGCACCCCTGGTTGGCTGATTGGTCTGATGGAGACAGGAGGTTCAGCGTCACGAGCGGAGGCTGCGGGAAGGAGTGTGGTGGTGGAGCACAGTGGTACAGCTTCACTTGAGAAGAACTGAAGGACACACACAAACCATAGTGTTAGAACTTGAAGATGGTTCCCTTTGTTTTGTTTTTTAAAGACAGGCCGCTAAAAACTAAGTATTGAAGCCAACGGCTACCTACCAACAAGCTACAGAGACAAATGGCTTCGACCAGAGTCAACAATTTATCAACAATCTTCCTCACAGACCAGTCACTACCATTGCACAGACAGACACATTGTACTGACATCATACACCAGTTCAGTCACACCTTTACCTAATCACTGCAGTCACAGTTCTTCATCACTGGAGGAGTTACTCTCCAAGTTTTCCTCTTCAGAGGAGGAGTCATCCAAAGTAGTTTGCTGCCCAAGAATGTGTTGGTATGTTCTACCCGCTGCAGCCTGATGAGCTTTAACTTCGTGCAATCTTCTCTTCAGCACGCAGAGTAGACCCTCTCGCTCCGTCTCCGCCAATGCCTCAGTACTGCCTGAAAATGTTTGAAAAAGGAAAATGTTTTAATAGTGTGTGTGTGTGTGTGTGTGTGTGTGTGTGTGTGTGTGTGTGTGTGTGTGTGTGTGTGTGTGTGTGTGTGTGTGTGTGTGTGTGTGTGTGTGTGTGTGTGTGTGTGTGTGTATATGTATATATATATAAAATGTATTTTACCTTGCCCGCCGATGGCCTCAGAAAGCTGGGAGGAAAGCTGGGAGGAAAGCTCTCCCATCACTCTGACCATACTCCTCATGTACTCCAAGTGCTGCTTTACCTCACGAACCACAATAACAGATTCCTCTTTAAGTCTGGACAGCAGCATTACCTTGTCGTAAACTTTTTTTTTCTGTACCATATCACCATGACCTGGAAATCATATCAAAAGAGTTATCAATTACATATATAGCAAGGGTTGAGTCAGCAATTTGGTATTCTGTGGCTTTCAATAAAGTACTTACACTCCCATTGCCAGGAATAGTTGTCATTAGCCAAGAGCTCGTTAGGAGGAGGGAGTTTGTCTGCTTCCTCCACAGCAGCATTGTGTTTAATGATGGCATCCTCCAAGGCTTTCTTTTCAACAACAATCTTTTTCCTGAGTTGATGTCTCCGCTTATTGCCATCTAGAATGTGAAACAAAATATTTAGTGTACCCCTAGATGACCAATCTAACACCAATAACATCAAGTCTAATACACAAAAAAAGTTAAGCAGCCGTGTCAGAGACAGTTAGTGGCCTGGTTGTCAGTCAGTCCTATTCCTGTGAACGCAATCTCAACAAATTTTAACTTGGAATCAAGGATGAACCGATTCCATTTTGGTGCCTTGAGGTCACAGGCCAAGGCCACAATGACCTCATGTTATCGTGTTTCAGTTGTCAAAATGTTAGTGATCTTTATATGAAAAAAAAAAGATTTGGAAATATGTTCACAGAAACTGCACTGGTTAGCGGGCTAGACATTTTTTCCACAACTATAAATAGTAATAAATACATTTTGTCTCACCAGACTGACGATAAAGCTGAAATTTCCGCTGCTTAAGGCTCAGATACAGTCCTTCAATGGTCTTCTGCAAGTCATTTTGGCTGGTTGGTCCTTGTGAAGATGAGAAAAAAAAAAGAATGTATTCATGGCAATGTCAGGTTACAGTCAAGCTTTGAGTAGACCTTGTGTAAACAGAGACAAAGGACAGTGCAAGAATAAAATCATTTCTTTTTCCACAGTACCTGTCGTCCACTGTTGAACATCTGACACCCATTGCTGGACTGTGTCTTCCTGTAGAGACAACTCAGTGTTGATGTTCTCGAGGTCCTTTGTGGCTTCTGTAATCCTTTGCATAGTCTGACAAAACCAAAACAATTAGAATTAGAGAATGTTTACAGGCCCCCCCAAACAAAAAAGGTATCTTGGTTTATACCTTGATGTATCTTTTGGCCAATGTTCGGTCAAGGTTTTCTGCTTTCCGCTTGTTCCAGCCAATTGCTTGAATGGTAAGTATATCTGTGCGAACTGAAGACACAATGCATATCAGGTCAGGAGACGAAAAACTAAAAATGTATAAATAAAGTTAAAATACTTACCAGCTTTTGACATGTACTTGGAACATATGGCTGCTCGGGAGAGGAAGCTGTTGACCTGTTCAACCTCCTCCCCAATGGTTGTCCCGGCTCCTTGTTGATTACGTCCTCCCCATTGCAACTGCAACACATTTACTTCAATGTTACCATTTGAAAAAGAGAAACGCTGTTTTGCAAATGATAATAAGATTGACGATCATTACCTCACACATCCATGAATGTGCTTTAGCATGCATGATGGAGAGAAATGGACGCATGGTCAACAAATCTTGCAGCTCTGGACAGTGACGCACAACCCTTTGCAGATACGGCCAGTATTTGCACACCACATCAGAGCAAAAAAACTGCACATTCTGTGAAGCAAGCTGTCTTTGTAGATATAAGGGATAGGCAAATATTTCTCCACGGAACATATTCAGTCCCGTAAGCAAAAATCCATGACGGCAGACAGCAACCTCAACGCCTTCTTCATCTACTTTGCTTGCAGACTTGTTTGCGGATTCTCGTGCTGCCGCCCACTGGCTTGTACCACATCGCCCTTTTGCAGGATTCTAAAAATAAAAATACATACAGAAATTAACAGCATAAATTGAAGGTGTAAATATTGCTAAAATGATGTTTGATGGGATCAACATTATACATAAGAGGAACACTTTGCACAGGGTACAAGAATTCATTTAACTTTGTCGTAAAATAAGGAACAATGTATATTAACTTACGTGTTTTGTCGTCCCATGGATGTAGTCAACAAAGGAAGACACCTTAGAATCCTTGGCCAGAAATACGCCATCAAAAAAACCACCAGGTCTTAAAAACAAAAATGTATAAACATTTTAAAAAATGACATGTTTATGGCACTCTAAATTTTCTATGGACAACATTCTACATACCCTGGTTGGCTCTTAAAGCGGTACAGTTTACGGTTCCCATCCACCGCAACAGCCAACATAGAGGGTGTGCATGCAGGGCACTGAAAATGCTGCACCTGAGACAGCTTCTCAACCTCAAACTTGGCATAGGTCCATTCCAGAAATGCCTTCTGCATGGTATCCCCACATATCTTTCCACTCTGATAGCGAAAGACATAAAAAAAAAAATCAACATTATACAATAATAAATATGGGAAACTCATTGCAAGCAGTGGGAAAATAGTACCAACTTATACTCACACGACCAAAGACTTTTGTTCGATGTTCAAGCATGCTAACAAAAGCTTGCCGTGACATTCCCGGAGCCGCAACCTTGAGATCCTCAAATGTAGAGAACAAATCCACTGCATACAGCGTTTCAAAATTGACTGTGGCTGGCCAGTACCCACTTTTAACTAGATCAGCAATGTCGACTGAACAAGTCTTTCCACAGGAGCAGCTACCATGTGGGAGGGACAGATTGAATCGCCCTGAAAAACCAAGACAAAACGTTATTACTTAGATGCACAAGCAATTTAAAATTACTGTATGAAAGATATTTTAAAAAAACATTACCATTCATTCCAATCAAAATGACCTGCTTTCTGGTGGAAACAGTCATTTTCCCAGATGAACAATCACAGCAGGGAAGCACGATTGGTAAAAAACATTCTAGGAAGCAAGGGGAAAATAATTTGATATAGTAAATTCCAGTATCATCATCTTTAATCAGTGGAGGTATTCTTTCAGTGCGATAACTTACTTCACCCATAGTATTTTTGGTTTTAATCAAATTTAAAATATTATATAAAACGTGTTTTTTAACTTAGAAGTACCTCTTTCATGGTAGGAGAATGTTCCTCCCTCATCTTCCTTGATGTAGGTGGATGGCGGCAGTGGCCTGAAGAACCCCTCTACCATGGATGCTCTATTATGGAGCACCATAGACCTGTGAATGGCAAAATCACACGTTAAGCAGTAAAGTGGTCTTGGCAAACAATCATGACACCTCACTACTGCAGTCTTTTGTCTGCAGTGCTGGCAAAGTCCCTCTTTAGGCTTCTCAGACAATAACATCTGATTAACCATAAAGGGCCTTAACAAAGTCCACTTTTCCAAGGTGGATGTTTGCCTGTCCTTCCAGTGTGAAGGGAGAGGTTCTGCAGTAGGACATCCCAAGAGGTTCTGCACTTCCTGGAGGAGGGAGTCTTGACAGGGGAAAAATGAAGGGGTGGAGGTTAGGAGAAGAACAGATGTAAAGCAGGGGGTAAATCTAGCTAAGTGTATGACTTCATTACAAACAAGAAGAAGAAAAACCTACCTATGTTTTGGATTGTCCCAGTCTCAGTCTCCGTCTCTTGTCCACTAGTAGATGGAGGGTCTGTGCTTCCCGAGGGATCTGCAGGAGGATGAAAATGCATTTTATATCTTGCTTGAGGA
The DNA here is from genome assembly GCF_022539355.2 of Hippoglossus stenolepis. Classification (NCBI taxonomy): domain Eukaryota; kingdom Metazoa; phylum Chordata; class Actinopteri; order Pleuronectiformes; family Pleuronectidae; genus Hippoglossus; species Hippoglossus stenolepis. Next base: position 742,117 of record NC_061504.1, on the reverse strand, counting down.
GAAATAAAGTACGGTTTTAAATGATCAAAAAAGAAAAAACTACTAACCAGTGGCTGAACAGCGCTTCCGTTTCTCTCCTGTTCTCCTCCTTTTTGGGAGAGGCTGCCCTTCCTGGTCCTCATCAAACCAAACAAGCTTTTCTGTCCCAGTTTTTGAGGTTGCTGCAACTCCTGTAGCTTCAGTTGGATTCTCCTTGATTAAAGAATTGAGACACAGAACATACCATTTGTTACTTAAAACTTTCTTACAACATACAAACATGTTGTTATGAAAAAAAACATAATTGTCGTATTACATACTACAAATTGATCTTGTAGAGTCCAATAATGGTAGACAAATACATCCCTTGTTAATCTATCATAAACAATCCTGTATTTTAGAAAACGAAATCAAACTTCATGCACACTCAACACCTATAGTGAAGGCCCTACGTAGGGCCCTCCCCCCAGGCCCTTCCCCTGGCCCTTCACCCCGCAGGCCCTTCCCCGAGCCCCTTCCCCGGCCCTTCACCCCGCAGGCCCTTCCCCCCGGCCCTTCCCCCCGCAGGCCCTACTTTGCGACCTTCCCTTACACGGTACAATGTAAAACTATTTTATGAGTTGATTCAGATTTCTGTTTTTTATACCACTGCATTTTTGTTTATGTTGATATTTACATTGTAGCGTCCCTCAATGATGAGGTAAGCCGAACGGAACTGGTCTCACTAAACATTTATTCACAACCGAGGTAACAAAGGCTACCGTGGGCCGTACTGTGCCATACAAATAAAACATTACCAAATGAATTGCATTCCATTCCCTCTATCATCGGATATTCCACATTCGCTTTCTCTCTCAGCCCTTTAAACCCTGACCGTTACAATAATAAAAACAACATAAAAGTAAACTTCTTACCTGACACTCATCCAAAAGTGCATCCGCAAGGAATAAGGCATCGTCGTTTTCCAAGTTGTCCATGCTCATCACGTAGTTTCGTGTTGAATGGACCGGAGCGTCCAGGTACGGCGGTATATATAAGCCGAAAGATCCGCTCACGCATGCGCAATCGGATCCGGCTCGGTATGACGGTATTTACGTAACTTCCGGGATTGCAGAGTCCATAGCAACCACCATAGGAACGACAAAAACGTAGTAGTCCTACAATCGTCTGGCGAGATCTGAAAGAATCTGCGTGATAACTAATAAAATATAGATCGAAATCATCAACTGGCTGAAGATTGTGGAAGCAAAGAGCCCATTTCCCGCTAGAAGTGGTGTCAGAATGTATTTTAATGCCCAAACTAAGTTGCAAAATGACATTTTTATCGGAAAAAACAAGGAATGTCCGCCATGTTTTCCTTTTCGCAAACGGGAACTTGAGAGTCACGTGACGTGGGCACAGGCCAATGCAAAACAATGGGCAGACAAAAACGTAGGTATCTCACAATCTGAGAGGCCAAATTGTGAGATGCCTACGTTTTTCCAAGTGGACCAACGTAGGTGGTGTACGTTTTCTGATGAGACTGGGTTGCATAAGGCCGGGACTCTTGTCTTACATGTCTAGTTTGGACTCGATTGGACCAAATATGTCTGAGATACAGAACCTCGTGTTTTGATGGCGTGAAATCAAACTTTGACGCCACGCCACGGTCACACCGTGGGACGAAAAATCGATCTTTGAGGTAGTTTTCATCTCCATCTTGTTGTGATGACACGCATCTCCATATGAAGTTGATCTGATGAAAGCCCTGGGACAAGTACATCAAAGTAAAAATGTGGAAAATGGCCAATATGGCCACTAAAGTCAAAATGGCGGGCTTCCTGTTGCTTTTTTCCAATTGCACCTCCGACCTTTTTTGTTTGTCTGGTCATGATACACCTGGGCTACGATTTTTGTGAAGATCGGTGAAAGCTAACTGAGGGGCTTTTCCTTAGATGGCGCTGTTGAGCCATTTTTCCACGCCCATTTTAAATTACTCCTGAATACAATTACTTTTTGGGGTTTTGAATTCCTGCAAACTTTGGTAACAATTTGAGCATGTCTAGGCCCTGAAAACCCCAAAAGGGAAATACAAATCCTTCGAAATACAATAGGGCCTCCCACCGGAGGTGCTCAGGCCCTAATAATTAAAGCCCTCAAAAAGCCATTTCATTTGCCTGAAAAAAATAATAATTAAAGCCCTCAAAAAGCCAATTCTTTTGCCTGAAAAAATAAAAATAATAATTAATAAAAATATATCATTATTATTATAATAATAATAACTGGCCCGAGCACATGCTTTGGTGATAATTTGAGGGCTTTAATTTGTTGTTGAATCCTTTGATGCTGATAATGCAGGAGTGGAGTTGTTGGTTGACGGCTCAGCATCAAAGGATTCATGGTCCATGTATGTCCGAGATACAGAACATCGTGTTTTGATGGCGTGTAATCAAACTTTGACGCCACGCCACGGTCACACCGTGTAACGAAAAATCGATCTTTGAGTTAGTTTGTATCTCCATCAATTTGAAGTTGATCTGATGTAAGCCCTGGGACAAGTACCTCAAAGTAAAAATGTGGAATATGGCCAAAATGGCCACTAAATGCAAAATGGCGGGCTTCCTGTTGCGTTTTTCAAATTGCACCTCAGACTTTTTTGTTTGTCTGGTCATGATACACCTGTGTATCGATTTTTGTGAAGATCGGTCAATGTGAACGCGTTTCGGGGGGCGCTGTTGAGCCATTTTGCCACACCCATTTAAAATTACTCCAGAATACGTACATTTTCACCACTTTCTAATTTTCTGCAAATTTTAGTATGAATTTGAGCATGTTAAAGCCCTCAAAAAGCCAATTCATTTGCCTGAAAAAAAATAAAAAAAATAACTAGGGCTACGTTGTAGCACTAACGGGCCCGAGCACAGGCATTTTGAAGCCTGTTGCGGTTAGTGGAGAGAGCGACCAATGACCAAGCGCACGTCTCCGCGTTGCATGTGTTTTGCGCACTGCGGCAAGGACAAACGCTTCACTTCCTGCGTCCGTCGAGAGATGTCGATCCTTGCCTGCTAATTGCTCATTACGGTCCACGCTATCAATTGCACATCACACTGTTAAAATTTTATGTAAATCGAATGATAGTTGTAAAACAAAGCTTACTTCCTGTTGCCAGTAGGTGGCGCTATGACACTGAGGAAATATTGACACAGAGCTGTTCAGGCTTGGACTCTAATCATGAGACAGAAGTTTGGCAGTGATAGGACTATGCACACTGGAGTTATGACAACACCGTGTCCTTTGTACAAGCATGAAAAAATCCCATAAAGATTCCTTTTATATTTCCAACAGATGAGCTGGGATGAGTCACCCTCCTGAATGCAGCAGGTCACTCTTGACTAGGGAAGGCTAACATGCCATCTGCTTTGAGAATCAGTCCATTTGGGACAGTAAAGGCCAGACAGGTGCCATCCATCACGGCAAAGTATCCTTGGATCTTCAAGAGGGCTGTGGTTATTTGTATTACATGGGACCAACAATTCACCATTCTTTTTAGAAAAAATGTATTTTAAAATCATTTAAAGGGGACATAGCATGCCCATTTTACCACAAGTTGATATGGTTCCTTGGGGTCTTAATGAAATGTCTGTAACATACTTTGGTCAAAATACCACAAGGATCATATAAAACAGCACCCTTTTTACCCTGTATAAAACAGCCCTCCACAGAGTGACCTGTTTTGAGTGCCTGTTCCTTTAAATGCTAATGAGCCAGCTCCCCCCTCCCCCCATGATTTTAAACGATATAAATTACATATTTTATATGATATAAATTATCAAATATGCATCCCATACTTTGTATTCCCCTTGTTGTCCTGGAGTTTTAATTTTCCCAATCACATAATTAAATGTCCCCCTCTGCCCATCCACTACAAGCACACAAGCAGACAGACAGAGAGAGAAAGAGAGGTGGTGGGGGGGCTATGAAGACCATCATTTACCCCCGAACCCCGACATTCAACGGGTACAACAACAAGCGGAGAAAGCAGAATCGCGGGCTGACCTTATATATACAGTCTATGGGGCTGACCAGCGGAGAAATGCTCGTCCCGTGTGAACAGCCAGGCGGCTGCGCGCTTGAGAACGGCGCTGCGCTGCCTCGCAGCGGCACTTCCGCGTCCGGTGTACCCCGGCGTAACTACTGTAACCCGGCGGAACTACTGTAACCCGGCGGAACTACTGTACCCGGCGTAACTACTGTAACCCGGCGGAACTACTGTAACCCGGCATACAGTAGAGCTGAACACTGCGGAAGTCTTCCACACAGCTGGCAGTGTGGAAGACCGCTGCGAGGCAGCGCAGCGCCGTTCTCCAGCGCGCAGCCGCCTGGCTGTTCACACGGACGAGTGAGGTGGGGCCAAGACCATGTAGGGAGACTTCCAGTTCCTTGTTACGACACAATACCCAGGAAGCGCAATCGAGTCGCTCAAGCATGACGTTTCTGACTTAGAGGAACTATAACAAAACGCGCGAGTGTTTTTTCCCCAGAGTTTTTGGGTTGGTAGACATGCCAGATACCCACATTAACCTGTAGAAGCACTAACAAAGTGGAATTTGCATGCTATGTCCCCTTTAAGATTCTCAATTTCAATATCCTTCTGCAAAAACGTCCAATGGGCCATTTTAAAGGGGACATATCATGACAATTCCACTTTGTTAGTGCTTCTACAGGTTAATGTGGGTATCTGGCATGTCTACCAACCCAAAAACTCTGGGAAAAACACTTGCGCGTTTTGTTATGGTTCCTCTAAGTCAGAAACGTCATGCTTGAGTGACTGAATGAGCTTCCTGTGTACTGTGTTGTCACAATACACTGAAGTCTCCTACATGGCCTTGGCCACCCCCACCTCATCCCCCGCCCCACACTGGTTCGCTGGGTTTACACCGACCGCGGATGCGGAAGCGCCGCGCCGTTCCCAAGCGGAAAATTGGGAAAATTAAAACTCCAGGACAACAGAAGGGAATACAAAGTATGGGATGCATATTTGATAATTTATATCATATAAAATATGTAATTTATATCGTTTAAAATCATGGGGGGAGAGGGGGGAGGGGGGAGCTGGCTCATTAGCATTTAAAGGAACAGGCACTCAAAACAGGTCACTCTGTGGAGGGCTGTTTTATACAGGGTAAAAAGGGTGCTGTTTTAAATGATCCTTGTGGTATTTTGACCAAAGTATGTTCCAGACATTTCATTAAGACCCCAAGGAACCATATCAACTTGTGGTAAAATGGGCATGCTATGTCCCCTTTAAAATCCATTTCATCAATGTTGTATATAGTTGTCTCAGGCACACCTCCAGAGCCCCTCAATGTTCTCCACGTCTCTTTGTGTTTTCAGTTTCATCCAATCTGCAATAACTCCACTAAACCAGCACCTTAGCATATTTGCACTATTGCACATAATTGCACTATTGTTTTTTTTCTTTAGGTGTATATATATATTTAGATATATATATTTTATTTTCTATTTTTAATTTTTGATATTCTATTTTATATTATTTTATTCAATATTTTTTTGCTTGTAATATTCGGAGCATTGCTATAAGAGAGCCTGTGACCCAAGCATTTCATTGCCAGCGACTGCTTAATGTAATTGTTGTGCATTTGACAATAAACTCTTGAATCTTGAATCCACTTGGATCGACCTTGTATTGCAGTACCTCTAGGAGATGAGAGGAAATGAGAGGAAAAGGCTGTGGTATGCAGACCTTGCATTTGAGGCACAGCAATGTGGCTGGAAAGCAATAGCTTGCCCTGTGGAGGTTGGCTGCACCATTAGGTTGCACAAAGATCTGGAGATCCATCGACAAGCCCTGCGCCGGACCATAAAAGAAACATCACACACTGCAGAACGCTGCAGCCAATGGCTCTGGATCAGGAGGACAGATCCCAACTGGGCCCCAATATGCTAGGGACATGCACCCAGGTCTGATCAACCTGTGGTGGGCCTGCCTTAAAAGAGGATGTCTTGTGATTAAAAGACCTAAACACCTGATGACGCTAAGGTACACAACTGTAGATATGTCCCTAACATCTGCTGGTGGTCACTAACATCCGTTAACATCAACTGGCAATAGGCATTAATTGCTGCGGTCGAACGTACAAGGAATATTCTCCATCTTGTCCTATGTTCTAAAATGGTACAGAGTTTAGTTTAAAAAGGCTAAAGAGGTAATGATGTCTGATCTACTGAGCAGCCACATGGCTTTCATAGTACTGCCATAATACCCAGCAGCCAGTCAGATTTATCTTTATCCTCAGCGTACCCTCAAGTTCGGCCTGTATCATTGATCAGAAGGTCAAAACACTTGATGACGCTAAGGTGCACAACGGAAGTTATGTCCCTAACATCCGCTGGTGGCCCCTAACACCTGCTAACATCTAATGTTTTTTTTGTGGTAATTTGTGCAGAAGACCTTCAGACGTACAACGGATATTCTACATCTTATCCTATATATTAAATCATATAAACTCTTGTTGCTTTTTACATAAGTGAGATATAAAAAATATGTTGCAGTTGTAATATTTCCATCTTCCTGGAGAAATTTAACTCCAAAATTGAATTAGTTGAGATCTCAAATTTCCTTCAAAATTAAGACAAACACAATCAAGTAACACTGTATCGATTTACGGTGATAGTCAGCAGCAACTGTGTCTTATTCTGAAAATATCTGACAGTTAGATGCTTACTATCGCTATTTGATCACCAGCCATAATGAGGTCACTCTACTCTGCCTTATACAGCTTGTTGGAGCTAAGTTCAGGTGAAGGTGCTGATGGCTGATGAATTAAAGGAAGAAACTAAACTTGCACCTGTGAAACAGTGAATTTTCAGCTTGTAAAACAGCAAAACTTTAGTCTCAGTGGAATAAATCCTGAGAACAAATTCTTTGATTTTGAATCTTTTAATAATTGTTTTAAATATGGGAGGGAACCGGAGCACCTGGAGAAAAGCCACAACAAGACTTAAAGGGGACATAGCATGCAAATTCCACTTTGTTAGTGCTTCTTCAGGTTAATGTGGGTATCTGGCATGTCTACCAACCCAAAAACTCTGGGGAAAAAACACTCGCGCGTTTTGTTATAGTTCCTCTAAGTCAGAAACGTCATGCTTGAGCGACTCGATTGCGCTTCCTGGGTATTGTGTCGTAACAATACACTGGAAGTCTCCCTACATGGTCTTGGCCCACCCCCCGTCCCGTCCCGTCCCCCCACACTCGTTACTTCCGGGTTTACACCGGAGGCTGCGAGGCAGCGCAGCGCCGTTCCCAAGCACGCAGCCGGGCTGTTCACACGGGACGAGCATTTCTCCGCTGGTCAGCCCGCGATTCACTCACATGTGGCATTTGTCTGGATCGTTGGGACTGGGAGGCTGCAGCAGCTGCTCGGGAGCGACCGCTTGCCTCCCGTGCGTGAGCTGGAATTTGTGTCAGCGCCACACAGCCAACAGTGTGGAGGACTTCCGCAGTGTTCAGCGCTACTGTAACCCCCGAACCCCGACATTCAACGGGTACAACAACAAGCGGAGAAAGCAGAATCGCGGGCTGACCTTATATATACAGTCTATGGGGCTGACCAGCGGAGAAATGCTCGTCCCGTGTGAACAGCCAGGCGGCTGCGCGCTTGAGAACGGCGCTGTGTGGAAGACTTCCGCAGTGTTCAGCTCTACTGTATGCCGGGGTACAGTAGTTCCGCCGGGTTACAGTAGTTCCGCCGGGTTACAGTAGTTCCGCTGGGTTACAGTAGTTACGCCGGGTACACCGACGGGAAGTGCCGCTGCGAGGAAGCGCAGCGCCGTTCTCCAGCGCGCAGCCGCCTGGCTGTTCACGGGACGAGCATTTCTCCGCGCCTGGTCAGCCCCATAGACTGTACATATAAGGTCAGCCCGCGATTCTGCTTTCTCCGCTTGTTGTTGTACCCGTTGAATGTCGGGGTTCGGGGTAAATGATGGTCTTCATAGCCCCCACCCCTCTCTCTTTCTCTCTGTCTGTCTGCTTGTGTGCTTGTAGTGGATGGGCAGAGGGGACATTTAATTATGTGATTGGGAAAATTAAAACTCCAGGACAACAAGGGAATACAAAGTATGGGATGCATATTTGATAATTTATATCATATAAAATATGTAATTTATATCGTTTAAAATCATGGGGGGAGGGGGGAGCTGGCTCATTAGCATTTAAAGGAACAGGCAGTCAAAACAGGTCGCTCTGTGGAGGGCTGTTTTATACAGGGTAAAAAGGGTGCTGTTTTAAATGATCCTTGTGGTATTTTGACCAAAGTATGTTACAGACATTTCATTAAGACCCCAAGGAACCATATCAACTTGTGGTAAAATGGGCATGCTATGTCCCCTTTAAGTCTGAGTGGAATAAATACTGAGAGCAAATAATTCCATTTTATACATTTTATTCATTCTTATAAATGTGGGGATAACAGGAGCACATGGAGAAAACATATTTAAATTTGAAAGTGAAGCTATCGGAATAACATCATCCACCTTTTATCTCCGGAAGAAGGAAGAGAAGCCTGCTCTGAAAGAGGAGAAGACGCCAGGCTTTTTGCACAGGCGTCTTTTCAAAGAGGAGCTAATTGATATCTCAAGTTCTGGATCTCTTAAAAGAAAGGAAACCAATAGCATCTCTGGACAAGGCCACTTCTTACACAACTCCTTGAAAATGACCTCGTCAAGGATTGTGTTGGGGTTGAAAGTTGAGTCAATGTCTTTGACCTCGGCCCATATTCTCTCCAGCAGATGATGACTTGTGTCTGTTATGTCGACATCAGTCCAGGTCACCTTTGCCTTATTATAGCTTCGTGTGATGAGCTGGTCCAAGAGAACACTGACATACATTTTACATCTGTCTGCTGCCAGCATCTTTGCAATCTTCTCCCTGGAGTTGCTGTCTGATGATGCTGAGTTCTCCTTTTCTTTGCTGACCTCTGATGATGTTGTCTGCTTCGTTCCTTTCTCCTCAATTCCGTTGAACACTGCTGGTGTTGACCGCTTCGATCTTTTATTCCCACTGCTGCTGACCTCTGATGATGAAGTCTGCTTCGATCCTTTCTCCTCAATTCCGTTGAACACTGCTGGTGTTGACTTCTTCGGTCTTTCATTCCCTCCGCTGCTGACCTCTGATGATGTTGACTGCTTCGATGTTTTCTCCTCAATGCTGCTGACCTCTGATGATGATGACTGCTTGTTTGTTTCCAGTGAGTCGATGGCCATAAAAGCCTCTGACACCCTTTTTGTGTGGCAGTTAACTTGGTTGTTCAGCCACCAGCTTATCAAGGACAGAAAACAAAACACCCTGGTCTGAATGTCTGCATATATGCCCCTGTGTGCCTTAGGAACAGCCACCTTTTTCACTGGACCTGAACTAATGTCTGAATTCCTTCCAGGTGCGATGTGCGCATAGATGAGATCTGAAAGCTGTTTTGTGAATACAAGAACCTTTTCAGATGGAGGCTTTTTCAGTGTTTGGAATGCAGAACTTTCATTTCCACCTCCCGGCTTCTCCTTCTCCAGAAGCACAGCGTCAATACTAGCCATCAATGACTGTATTGTCAGCCTCCTATTGACTTTGGTCTCCTCCTTGAATTTTTTCGCGACCCCTGTCAGTATTTGAAGTGTCCCTGCTGTGGCAAAAGTCTTTATGAAAAGACTATTGATCGTCCTCATTCCTTTACTGATTGAGAGGTTTGGCTGTGGAGATTCCTTTCCATTTTTGCTTTCCTTATTGATTGACTCAATAATTTCATCTAAAGCCATATCAATCTCTGGAGAAAACGATGAATTGAGAAAGAGGCTGTCATTGAACTCATTAAAGAAGTCTGTGATGTCAGTCAAACTATTGTTGATTGTTTCCTGGACAAGCATCTTCCCACTGTCCATACTGCTTGTTGTTGAACCTCCCTCTGAGGAACTACCTGACTTGGAGCTGACTCCTGAAGAGTGGGAGCTTGAAGAGGTCCTACACATCCGAATGGGATCATCTGAAGCGTCCTGTTCCTCTGAGGAAATGGCCCGACTTCGCCTGCGCGATTGACACTCGAGCAAGAGTTTGATTTTGCATCTGCCTTTAACGTCTCGCAGGCATAACAGATCATCTTCTGGACTCTAGCGGGGTTAATGAGGCGGGTTGGTATAGGCTTCTCAGAGCTCACACAGGTGGAGCTTGCAGACAAGGTGGAGTTGACAGTCTTCGTCACCTCCTCTACAACCAAGTCTGTGAGCTTATCCAAACTCTTAGACTTTGTTGTGCCTGGTGAAAGACTGTCGTTGAGAGTGTCGCCCAGAATGGACCGAACTTCTTCCTCAGACAAGGGTGCATCGGGACATCGCTTTGCAATGGCATTTGAAACGGTCGTCATTAACTTCAGCAGAAGATCTGCCAACATAAATGTTGTAGCTTCATCCGGTTTGCATGACTTCAACAGCTCCCACTGCTCTGCAGTGATCTTCAGAAAAGGACTCAAGTACGGGCGACGACAGTCTCTACCTTTATATCCATTTGTTTCACTCTCCGAGTGATCTCCATTGCGACTGTTGTTTGTTTCAATGTGTGTTACGAATTGTTATTTTCGCTGTTCAAGATGTATTTTCCAAATTCTCATGAAAAATCTCTTATCTTCTTTGTTCTACCAATTCGCTGGTTAGTGCAGACTGATTCTTCACTTCTTATTTTTCTGAGATAAAGAGCATCTTTAAAGAATAGAAAGGGAATTGAAGCAAAGGAGTTTAAAGGAATTGAAGCAAAGGGGGTTAAAGGATTTGAAGCAAAGGAGTTTAAAGGAATTGAAGCAAAGGGGGTTAAAGGAATTGAAGCAAAGGGGGTTAAAGGATTTGAAGCAAAGGAGTTTAAAGGAATTGAAGCAAAGGGGGTTAAAGGAATTGAAGCAAAGGGGGTTAAAGGATTTGAAGCAAAGGAGTTTAAAGGAATTGAAGCGAAGGGGGTTAAAGGAATTGAAGCAAAGGGGTTAAAGGATTTGAAGCAAAGGAGTTTAAAGGAATTGAAGCAAAGGGGTTAAAGGAATTGAAGCAAAGGAGTTTAAAGGAATTGAAGCAAAGGGGGAATGAATAGCAAGGGTTAAAGGAATTGAAGCAAAGGGGGTTAAAGGATTTGAAGCAAAGGAGTTTAAAGGAATTGAAGCAAAGGAGGTTTAAAGGAATTGAAGCAAAGGGGGTTTAAGAAATTCAAACAAAGGGGGTTAAAGGACTATGATGTGACTAATAGATCAAAGGAAACCATAAACTGTTTTGCCTGCTGCCGTCTGGCCGACGGTACCGCAGCATCCGGGCCCGCACCACCAGGCTCAGAGACAGTTTCATCCCCCAGGCCATAAGACTTTTAAACTCCTCCAATCTGCAATAACTCCACTAAACCAGCACCTTAGCATATTTGCACTATTGCACATAATTGCACTATTGTTTTTTTTCTTTAGGTGTATATATATTTAGATATATATATTTTATTTTCTATTTTAAATTTTTGATATTCTATTTTATATTATTTTATTCAATATTTTTTTGCTTGTAATATTCGGAGCATTGCTATAAGAGAGCCTGTGACCCACTCATTTCATTGCCAGCGACTGCTTAATGTAATTGTTGTGCATTTGACAATAAACTCTTGAATCTTGATTCCACTTGGATCGACCTTGTATTGCAGTACCTCTAGGAACGGTGCACCAACTCCGTAGATGGCGGTAATCAGTCCAAAATACTGTTTAATCTATGACAATACCATGACACAAAGAAGTTTTTTTACAGTTATCTTCTGGGATGACATGATCAAAGTCCCTTTCCCAACATATTTTAAGGCCCTCCAACTTTGGAAATGTATATAAATATAATCATAGAATTTTGATGCTCCCTTATTTTTGTGCTCCATCTTAGGTGAGAGATCTTCAATTCCAGTTGTACCTTGAAAATGTGTTTATTTGAAATACAGCAATGCCTAATTGAATAACCAATGCCTAGGTACACTGAGTGGAACTAATGCAGTCCCATACAAAATGCCATATATTATATAAATATTGTACATTTCATGAAGGTAGGACATGTTTTAGGGCTGTTGGTGTTGGATTGTATTAGTTTTAGCTTGGTGTACCTAATAAACTGCTTCACTTAGTTCCTTATGCAATACGTTACCCTTCATGTCCATTGTATAATACTTTGTGCATTGTCAGGGATTTGTTCTGCAGTTGAAAAACAAATGACTTAAGATAAATTGTGAATAAAATTCACATATTTTTCATTTGGAGAAGTGATGAATGTCACTGTCTGATCTGTGTCAGCACCAAAGTTGAGATCTGCGATTTTGTTTTATGGTTTGTATTAAGCATATATTTAACAAAGCACTTTGTCAACTCCAAATACAAATGACTTCTGAGTCCTGCTTTCTATTGCTTTTTTCAAAATGTCAGTTTTTACTATGTATGACTGATCTGTGGAGAAAGGCATTTTCTTCTTCATCATTCCTGTTTATGCTGAGTGAATATTATAGAAGTGACTCTAAATCTGATTCTGATTGTGTTGCAAGTTGATTTAGCGCAGCATCGCACAAGCCAAGAAGTTAAAACCGGAACAATACGAGCTCTTCACAGAAATATCAGTAGTGGCATATGTACCAACCAGTAACTAACTAAAAGCTGAAGAGCAGGTTCACACTGAACACATGGGAAAATTATGCTGCCTGTACATTCTACACACTAAACCTTTAAGGTTTCTACATTCTATTGGCCAGGTATTCAGTATCCTAAGCATCCACATTTAGATTTAAAGATGGAAAAATAATGACATTACCAGAGTTTAAATTGATAAAAAATAAGAGTCTGGTTCACAACTGCTGAGACAACCTATTTGAGAAAATAGGTTTAAGAATAGAGAGGATGAGTGTGGTTTTTCCGAGCATGGGAAGTCTGAGTTTAAATGAAGCTTAAGCGTAAGTTCAGTCAGGAAGACTTAACCTGCATGCTGATCAGCTGATTGTGGGTGTTCCTAAATGTCCAATCAGGTCTGCCGCGGTCTCTTTCAGCCAATCATTCAGCACCTGTCAAACTTTAAAAATCCCTTCTCCTCCTTCCGCAGTCAGCCGTCTTTCAGTGACGCGCATAACGCAAGCTTTCGCTCACCTAGCTTATTTCACATCGTTTTCATCTCGATGTCGGATCCTGACAATGATTATTCCCCAAGAGGTTCGGACCCAGCATCCAAGAGATCGTTCAATCCTACGGATCGTCGTGGCAGGAGCCTTCGCCGAGCGAACCCAACGAGTCTCCCACGGGGAGGCCGATTCCTCATCGCTCAGCTTCAACATCGCGGCATCATGCCAGCTTCAGGCCGGCCTCCTTCTCAGCTCCGTAACCCAGCGGTTCAAGTAAACTGTCCATCGATTCTACCTGATCGCAGATTGAGCACGAACCAGCGACCCCAGCCGGTTCCCCCGCCGCGTCTGTTCGCGGTCGCAAAGGTTTCAACAAGCGACTTGTTCCAAAGCCCCCTCCTGAAGATAAGTATCACATCGTACTTCTTAACACTCCTGCTACCACTTTAGCTTTAGATAAATATTCTGACGACCACTCTGCAGTCCCCGATCCTCACTGTGCAGAACATTGACACTCGTCTAAAAAATCCTAAGCATCCATATTTAGATTTAAAGATGGAAAAATAATTACATTACCAGAGTTTAAATTGATAAAAAATAAGAGTCGGGTTCACAACTGCTGAGACAACCTATTTGAGAAAATAGGTTTAAGAATAGAGAGGATGACTGTGGTTTTTCCGAGCATGGGAAGTCTGAGTTTAAATCAGTTATAGCAACTCAAAACTAAACTGCAATGTGCCGGATTGGGGAGCGTATGAATGTTGTTTAACTGAAGTGAATATCAGGGACTGAACTAATCTCCAAGTCTCAGTGTCTCCGACTACACCCTGATCTGGACTCAGCTCCACCAAGAGAACAACCACAGCCAGCAGTGGTGCAGCCTGATGACCAGTCGGACACTCAGCTGCTACCGCTGCAGAGGGCGCAGGCAGCAGCTCCAGCCGTCCCTAACCTCTATCCAGACTCCAACCTTGTTGCAGCGGAGGATGTGGACAGGCTTCCAGCATACACCACTCCATATGTGGCAGCCCATATTCCACGGCAAAATGGAAAAAGGACAATTCATGGCCTAAATGCAACCTCGCAAGCACCGAGGGGGCGCTAGTCAGTTATTTTGCCACGCCCATTCCTTAAAACCATCTGAATGTCTGCAGGGGGCTGTTGTTACACAAATGTAGTTTGAGGTAGGTTGAACCTCCAACACCGAAGTTATAGTAATGTCGTAAAGTTATTCGTGTGTCATGGCGAGTTGATGAACTTTGACGCCACGCCACTATTATGGCGTTTGACGAAAAGTCACAGTAATGTTATGCCTACATTATCAATGTCTTGAGACCCATTTGATACAGTTTGACATGGCTGCGAGCAGTGGGTGAGGGCTGTGATTTGAAGTCAAGATTTCTGTGTAGATGTCATCAGGCCGGGACTTTTGTTTTACATGTCTAGTTTGGAGTCGATTGGACCTTGTATGTCCGAGATACAAAACCTCGTGTTTTGATGGCGTGTAATCAAACTTTGACGCCACGCCACGGTCACACCGTGTGATGAAAAATCGATCTTTGAGTTAGTTTTTATCTCCATCTTGTTGTGATGACACTCAATTTGAAGTTGATCAGATGAAAGCCCTGGGACAAGTTCGTCAAAGTAAAAATGCATTTACAAAGCAGAAGTTTTGTAGATTAGAAGTAGAATCCATTGTTTCACCTACATGTGCTGATCTATCCAAGGAGCGAGGGCCCTTTAATACTCCTCGCACCTTTAACTTTACATTGAAGTTCTTAAACCATCATCAGAAATACAACTTTTCATCACTGTGTTGGGATAGAGTCGTGATTGCCATTTTGTCTGTGATTCAAAGTTTGAAAATGGTCTGTTCATGTTTGTTTACACCTCCATGTCTTTTCCTCGTGTGTTTTTTTATGTGTCTTTTACCAAATAGAATTTTCCTTAATCTTGTTGATAATTTGCAACAAGAATTTGATTGCCTTTCTGAAAAAGATCTAAAACTTATAAAATGTTATGTTTCCATGTAAATAAACGATGTATTTCATTGGCTCTTTTTGTGAATGTAAATCAACGAAATAACCAGTGTCTGCCTGTGGAATTACAGGATTTCATCTGAATTTGTTTGTTCTCTAAAGCTAATGTCCGATTTTTCCTCTTCACATTTGCAGTATGTTGTCCAACATCAGAGTTTAAAGGTTAACACTGCATCAAATGATAACATGAAGTCAGCTTAGAATCATGTTGAAAACTAAAGAATGTTAAAAGTTAAATTTGTTCAGTTTGATATCTTTTATTTCAGACTGTCAATTGTTGTATGGTCTACGATTGTAAAATAATCAGATCATTTAAGTCAGATCAGTTTCACTTGAGTCATTTTGTGTCATGAATGGATTCATATAGAGACAACTAACTAATATTATTACGCTAGGGTCAGGCACATCCTCACTGGTTGTAAAATAAGTATCTCCTAAGGTAGGTATACGTTGATACACAACCAGATAATGCCTTGCAGCAACACTAGAAACTAAGTGAACTGCTACCAATGCCTTGCCATCCAAAACATCGAATGCAGTTTAAAGGACAACATTTATCCAGAGAGGGAAAAGAAAGAGAGGCCTCCTCCACTGGCCGGTAGTGGTCAGTTGGAGCAAGTCCGGGACTGGGAGATGCTGGTGGATGTGGGCCAGCGACTTACAGTCCCATCACATATTGTCACTACCACCCTAAGACCTGACCTAATAATCTGATCTAATACCATGTGCATCGTCTACTTTTTAGAATTGACAGTACCCTAGGTGGATAATGTTGATGAAGCAAATGAGAGGAAAAGGCTGTGGTATGCAGACCTTGCATTTGAGGCACAGCAATGTGGCTGGAAAGCAATAGCTTACCCTGTGGAGGTTGGCTGCACCATTAGGTTGCACAAAGATCTGGAGATCCATCGACAAGCCCTGCGCCGGACCATAAAAGAAACATCACACACTGCAGAGCGCTGCAGCCAATGGCTCTGGATCAGGAGGACAGATCCCAACTGGGCCCCAATATGCTAGGGACATGCACCCAGGTCTGATCAACCTGTGGTGGGCCTGCCTTAAAAGAGGATGTCTTGTGATTAAAAGACCTAAACACCTGATGACGCTAAGGTACACAACTGAAGATATGTCCCTAACATCCGCTGGTGGTCACTAACATCCGTTAACATCAACTGGCAATAGGCATTAATTGCTGCAGTCAAACGTACAAGGAATATTCTCCATCTTGTCCTATGTTTTAAAATGGTACAGAGTTTAGTTTAAAAAGGCTAAAGAGGTAATGATGTCTGATCTACTGAGCAGCCACATGGCTTTCATAGTACTGCCATAATACCCAGCAGCCAGTCAGATTTACCTTTATCCTCAGCGTACCCTCAAGTTCGGCCTGTATCATTGATCAGAAGGTCAAAACACTTGATGACGCTAAGGTGCACAACTGAAGTTATGTCCCTAACATCCGCTGGTGGCCCCTAACACCTGCTAACATCTAATGTTTTTTTTGTGGTAATTTGTGCAGAAGACCTTCAGACGTACAAGGGATATTCTACATGTTATCCTATATATTAAATCATATAAACTCTTGTTGCTTTTTACATAAGTGAGATATAAAAAATATGTTGCAGTTGTAATATTTCCATCTTCCTGGAGAAATTTAACTCCAAAATTGAATTAGTTGAGATCTCAAATTTCCTTCAAAATTAAGACAAACACAATCAAGTAACACTATCGATTTACGGTGATAGTCAGCAGCAACTGTGTATTATTCTGAAAATATCTGACAGTTAGATGCTTACTATCGCTATTTGATCACCAGCCATAATGAGGTCACTCTACTCTGCCTTATACAGCTTGTTGGAGCTAAGTTCAGGTGAAGGTGCTGATGGCTGATGAATTAAAGGAAGAAACTAAACTTGCACCTGTGAAACAGTGAATTTTCATCTTGTAAAACAGCAAAACTTTAGTCTCAGTGGAATAAATCCTGAGAACAAATTCTTCGATTTTGAATCTTTTAATAATTGTTTTAAATATGGGAGGGAACCGGAGCACCTGGAGAAAAGCCACAAGGAGACTTAAGTCTGAGTGGAATAAATACTGAGAGCAAATAATTCCATTTTATACATTTTATTCATTCTTATAAATGTGGGGATAACAGGAGCACATGGAGAAAACATATTTAAATTTGAAAGTGAAGCTATCGGAATAACATCATCCACCTTTTATCTCCGGAAGAAGGAAGAGAAGCCTGCTCTGAAAGAGGAGAAGACGCCAGGCTTTTTGCACAGGCGTCTTTTCAAAGAGGAGCTAATTGATATCTCAAGTTCTGGATCTCTTAAAAGAAAGGAAACCAATAGCATCTCTGGACAAGGCCACTTCTTACACAACTCCTTGAAAATGACCTCGTCAAGGATTGTGTTGGGGTTGAAAGTTGAGTCAATGTCTTTGACCTCGGCCCATATTCTCTCCAGCAGATGATGACTTGTGTCTGTTATGTCGACATCAGTCCAGGTCACCTTTGCCTTATTATAGCTTTGTTGATGAGCTGGTCCAAGAGAACACTGACATACATTTTACATCTGTCTGCTGCCAGCATCTTTGCAATCTTCTCCCTGGAGTTGCTGTCTGATGATGCTGAGTTCTCATTTTCTTTGCTGACCTCTGATGATGTTGTCTGCTTCGATCTTTTCTCCTCAATGCTGCTGACCACTGCTGGTGTTGACTGCTTCGATCTTTTATTCCCACTGCTGCTGACCTCTGATGATGTTGACTGCTTCGATGTTTTCTCCTCAATGCTGTTGAACTCTGATGATGTTAACTGCTTCGGTCTTTTCTTCCCTCCGCTGCTGACCTCTGATGATGTCATCTGCTTCGTTCCTTTCTCCTCAATTCCGTTGAACACTGCTGGTGTTGACCGCTTCAATCTTTTATTCTCACTGCTGCTGACCTCTGATGATGAAGTCTGCTTCGATTCTTTCTCCTCAATTCCGTTGAACACTGCTGGTGTTGACTTCTTCGGTCTTTCATTCCCTCCGCTGCTGACCTCTGATGATGTTGACTGCTTCGATGTTTTCTCCTCAATGCTGCTGACCTCTGATGATGATGACTGCTTGTTTGTTTCCAGTGAGTCGATGGCCATAAAAGCCTCTGACACCCTTTTTGTGTTGCAGTTAACTTGGTTGTTCAGCCACCAGCTTATCAAGGACAGAAAACAAAACACCCTGGTCTGAATGTCTGCATATATGCCCCTGTGTGCCTTAGGAACAGCCACCTTTTTCACTGGACCTGAACTAATGTCTAAGATCAAGATGCTACAAGGTGAACTTGTGTATGCTCTATGTGAGAAAGACCTTGCTCATCAGGCTGCCATCTCCCAGCAGCATAAAGACACAGATAGACTTGACCAGCTGACTTTGGGAAATCTCCAACTGGATTCTGAGATCAAGAAGCTACGAAGTGAACTTCAGGATGCTCTACGTGACAAAGACCTTGCTCATCCAGCGTCCTTCTCCGAGCAGCATAAGGAAACAGATAAAGTGATCCGCCTGTGTCGGAAAATTCACAAATTGGCTTCTGAGAAGAAGAGGCTACAAGGTGAACTTGAGGATGCTCTACGTGAGAAAGACCTAGCTCATCAGGCTGTCATCTCCCAGCAACATGAGGACACAGATAAACTGGACCAGCTGACTCAGGCAAATCACCAACTGGCTTCTGAGAACAAGAAGCTACAAGGTGAACTTGAGGATGCTCTCGGTGAGAGTCAGCTCACTCGAAGGTACAGCCAGAAAGACAGAGAAGCTCGCAGCAGACTCAAGAAAGAACTGAAGAAGGAGAAAGCCTTCATCTCTAAGAATCAAGCTACGATTGCTAAGCTCCAATATATGGTCGATAAGTTCAAAGCACAACAGTCAGAGAGCAAGACAAGACAGGCCCAACTTGAAAATGCCCTAAAACAGGAAAAGATACAAAGGGCTGTCTTGGAGGAGCGAGGCAAACACACTGCCTCTGCCTTTGAAAAAGAAAGGAAGAGAGCTGCTCAAATTGGTTCTGCTCTTGAAAAAGAAAGGAAGAGAGCTGCTCAAATTGGTTCTACTCTTGAAAAAGAAAGGGCCACAAGATGTACATGTCTTCCGCTTCAGGGAGTTATGATCAAGCAAGTAAAAACATTGGAGAAGCGGCAGAGTTTGGTTCCGAACCTCCTTGAAGCTACAAGAGCAGTCAAACCTTCAGCGCACATTACGACCATTAAATTGAGCTCAAGCCGAATGAGATGATACTTTTAACCCTTGTGTTGTTCCTGGGTCGGATTGACCCAGAGTGTGTGTGTGTGTCTGTGTGTGTGTGTGTGTGTGTGAGTGCGTGCGTGAGATCATCCGCAAGCCCTGGCCGGTCAGGGTTAGGGTGACCCAAGGATTGTCATTATCCAATTCTCCTGGGGTAATTGAGACCAATGGATTGTCATTCTCGATTCTCCTGGGGGGTCATTTAGACCCCAGAGAGGGCGCTGTGGTGCTCTGTGGGGTCATTTAGACCCACACCTGATTCCAATTGTAATCTAGGGGGGTACATTAGACCCACATAGAAGCCGGCGCGCCCGCGTTTCACCAGAGAACAGGTTCTCCAACAGCTATTCTCCCAGCAACCATCCTCTGAACCCGAAGAGGACGCGAAAGAGCCAGACCGAGAAGCAGACAGAAAAGCAGGCCGAGAAGAAGACAGAGAGGATGGCGACGACGATGGTGATGAAGACTACAACCCAGTGGGTGATGCTTCTGCAGATTCGTCATCCTTGGAAGAAGAAGAAGGACAAGACCACGGCGACACCACCACCACCGGACTCGTGGAAAGAGAGACCTTCCCGTCAAGAAACGGGAAATAACATGGTCCTCGAGGGCGTACGGTCGAGAGGAGGGCGCCCGCCGCTCCTCCTCCTCCTCCTCTGCTGCGGCTCAAAGCGGGGTCCCGGGGCCCCACGATCCTCGTGACGTCCCACACACGGTGACCTAGCCTCGGCGTTCCGCCTGTTCATCACACCGGCGGTAGAGAACATCATCCTGGAGATGACGAATCGGGAGGGTCGTCGAAAATACGGCGACGAATGGAAAGGGATGGACGAGATCGACCTGCGCGCCTATGTAGGGCTGCTGATCTTAGCAGGCGTGTACAGGTCCCGGGGCGAGGCCGCCGCCAGCCTGTGGCAGAAACAAACTGAAAATAAAATCAAAAACTGAAAACAAGTGACCGTGTCACTGTGTTGCCTCCTGACGACGTTTCGACCCTCTTGGGTCTTCTTCAGGTCTTATTAGGCACTTAAAAAAGCAAACTATTTCTATCTGAGCTGTGAGGTCCTTCCATTACAACTTTTAGAGCAAGAGTGAGTGAGGAGACTGAGGGCTCCTGTATTTATAGGCTGCCTCTCACAGACTCCTCCCCCTTGTCGATTCCACTGTGATCCTTTAATTCTATAACTGTGAATAAAAATAAACTTATTTATATATATTTTCATTCATGATACCGTGTATCTATGAATATATTATATTTTATTGGACTTAAGTGATATATTTATTTATTTATATTCTATTTAAAATAAAATTGTGACTTGTGACTTTAAGCGAATTTTGTATAGATAAACTGTGATTTTTGATTAGTGTAATTTGGAGAATATGTTGTACAGAATATCTGGACTTAGATAAACACTGTTGTTCTCAAGTTAGAAGGTTTTAGGTTTAGGTTTAGGCAAAGGTCCATCGTGGTTAGGGTTAGGCGCTCCACATAGATGGGAAGTTGGAATTCCATATTCCAACTTTTTCTTTCATATTCCAACTTTTTCTTCCAAATTCCATTTTTCAAAATTCCACATTCCAACTTTCGATTTGACCACTGGGGGCTGTACAATCCTACAAATGAGCGTTTTTGATTCCATATTACAACTTTTGCTAAATTCCATTTTATAGTCTATTTTTATGCCTAAGGTTAGGTTTTGCCAGCATATTCCACTTTCAGGCCTGAATGCATGCAAACACTGCTAAATGCATGCAAACACTCCTGAATGCATACAAACACTCCTAAATGCATACAAAAACTCCTAAATGCATACAAACACTCCTGAATGCATACAAACACTGCTAAATGCATGCAAACACTCCTGAATGCATACAAACACTCCTAAATGCATACAAACACTCCTGAATGCATACAAACACTCCTAAATGCATACAAACACTCCTAAATGCATACAAACACTCCTGAATGCATACAAACACTGCTAAATGCATACAAACACTCCTGAATGCATACAAACACTCCTAAATGCATACAAACACTCCTCAATGCATACAAACACTCCTGAATGCATACAAACACTCCTAAATGCATACAAACACTCCTGAATGCATACAAACACTCCTAAATGCATACAAACACTCCTCAATGCATACAAACACTCCTAAATGCATACAAACACTCCTGAATGCATACAAACACTCCTAAATGCAGTGATAGTGATAGCGGCATCAACTGATCATTATTAAAATGTCAGCGCCATCTAGTGGTCAAACCACCAAACGCAAAGAAGGAGGTTTGAGGAGATATTCTTGAATAACTATTTTTGTGAAGGTCATAGAGACTTGAAAAGTGCGTTCGTCTCAACTAATTCGGGTACGCCCGATCGATTGGTACCATCCCCGAGCTTCTAATACCTTCGGAAGTGGTCAAACCACCAAATGCAAATAAATCTGAGGAGATATTCTTGAATAACTTTTTTTGTGAAGGTCGTAGAGACTTGAAAAGTGCGTTTGTCCTTCCTGTTGGCTCACGTTCAGCGAGGTGCCAGTTGTCAGTCAAAAGTGGTTTCAAATCAATCGGACCTTGTATGGTTGAAGAGGCCTCAGAAATGTTACTCAGAAGGCCCCCATTGACTTAACATTGGTGACCTTCTGACCTCGCTAAAAATCTAACCTTTAAAGCCCCACAAGTCAGGAACTGTAAGAGCCACAGGGATGGGAGATAGTGTTCCTGGGAGCTCTGGGTCAGCTCTATCACATATGTCAGAATCAGATCGATAGCTCATTGCTTTCTCTTGGAGCTCCAAAGAGGTTGCAAATGCAATCAGTACCATGAAGACTTATTGCCCCCAAGACCATCTGTCTGACTCAGGCTGGGGTTTCCAACTTTGTCATCCTGGGTCGTACAGTCACAACCAAGACATCTACGGAAAGGCCTTGGCGCCCTGAATGACTGAGCGGTAAAAGCAAAGGTGTACACCTTTCCTGGGCGGCGCTAGGGGGCGCCAAATTGTGAGATTTTGCACCTTGTTAAGGGCTGTATCTCTTTGACAGAAGCAGTGAGGGATTTGGGACAGACATGGTTGGAAAGCTCTCAAAGAGTTGTATTGCATATGTCACTCAGACGGTGTCATCATCTAAAAATTCCATATTCTCATCTATTTGCATTGCCTACACCCCTGACATTAGGGCCCATTTTGGGGTCTTTCCTGTTGGCTCAGAGGGAAACAAAAAGCACGGTCACGTTCAGCGGAATGCCAGCTGTCAGGCAAAAGTGGTTTCAAATCAATCGGACCTTGTATGGTTGAAGAGGCCTCAGAAATGTTATTCAGAAGGTGTCATCATCTAAAAATTCCATATTCTCATCTATTTGCATTGCCTACCCCCCCTGACTTTAGGGCCCATTTTGGGGTCCTTCCTGTTGGCTCAGAGGGAAATAAAAAGCATGCATCTAGGTGGCGCTGTTCTGGAGCCAACTCTTCAACTTTAGGACCCATTGTGGGGTCCTTCCTGTTGGCCCAAAAGTATACCCTCTCCCCTGGTGACTCCGATGGTTCAGCCTGGTTTTCAAAGCTCTGCCAATTACAGGGCCGGAGATATAGCCGATGACCTTTTGTGCACCCGGGGTCCACCGTTCAGGCCCCGAAACACCCAGGGACCCCAAACTTTCAGCAGAGCTTCATCCAGGTACCCAGACAGTGCACAACAACTTTGGTGGCTCTAGCTCAACCGTAAGTATAAATGCACCTCAATATAATGTGGGGCCTGTCGAAAGTCACTGCAAAGGGGCCCCCTAGCCCAAGACCCCAACAAGGTAGAGGTCTGACATTTGTTACACGCTCTCCTCTGGGGCCCTTGAAGGCTCTGTACGGTTTTCAAAGCTCTGAGGGTTACAGGGCCGGAGATATAGCCGGGAGCCACAGCTCGGGCCCCGAGGCACCCAGGGGCCCCAGATTCGCAGCAGAGCTTAGGCTCGGCACCCAGGAGGTGCATGCAAAATTTGGTGGATCTAGCTCAACCGCAAGTAATTTGTTACACGCTCTCCCCTGGGGCCCTTTAAGACTCAGCCCAGCTTTCAAAGCTCAACCACAAGTAGAAAATCAAAGTGGCCCCTGTCTGGGCCCCTTAGCAGGTGCAGGTCTGAAATTGTGCACACCCTCTTCCCTGATGACCCCAATGGCTCAGCCTGGTTTTCAAATTTCTGACATTTACAGGTCCAAAGATGATGCCAGAGGCCAGTTGATCCTGAAAACCACACAGGTGCAGTTCGGTCCCCGAACCAAGCAGGGACCCCATATTCGCAGCAGAGCTTAAGCCCGGCACCCAGGAGGTGCATGTAAAATTTGGTGGCTCTACCTCAACCAGAAGTAAAAAACACCTCTAACCTTTGTCTCAGCTGCTGACTGCACAGAGGGCCTGTACTGAATGGACACTGAAAAGGGCCACTGTCTGGGCCCCTTAGCAGTGAGAGGTCTGAAATTTTGGATGAGCTCTCCCCTGCTGCCCTTGGTGGCTCAGCCCGGTTTTCAAAGTTCTACCAGTTCCAGGTCCAAAGATGATTGCAGTTCGGGCCCGAGAAACCCAGGGGCCCGAAAATCTCAGCAGAGCGTCAACCTGTCACCCAGGAGGTGCATGCAAAATTTGGTGCCTCTACCTCAACCAGAAGTACCAAAAATACCTCCATCTTTTTTCCCAACTGCTGACTGCACAAAGGGCCTATGCTGAAATTTACACTAAAAAGGGCAACTGTTTGGGCCCCTTAGCAGCTAGAGGTCTGAAATTTTGCACGAGCTCTTCCCTGGGGCCCTTGGTGAAACAGCCCAGTTTTCAAATTTCTAACAGTTCCAGGTCCGAAGATAATTGCAGTTCAGGCCCCGAGACACCCAGGGGCCCCAAAATCTCAGCAGATCGTCAACCTGTCACCCAGGAGGTGCATGCAAAATGTGGTGCCTCTACCTCAACCAGAAGTACCAAAAATACCTCCATCTTTTTTGCCAACTGCTGACTGCACAAAGGGCCTATGCTGAAATTTACACTAAAAGGCAACTGTTTGGGCCCCTTAGCAGCTAGAGGTCTGAAATTTTGCACGAGCTCTTCCTGGGGCCCTTGGTGGCACAGCCCAGTGTTAAAAGTTCTAACAGTTCCAGGTCCGAAGATGATTGCAGTTCAGGCCCCGAGACACCCAGGGGCCCCAAAATCTCAGCAGATCGTCAACCTGTCACCCAGGAGGTGCATGCAAAATTTGGTGCCTCTACCTCAACCAGAAATACCAAAAATACCTCCATCTTTTTTCCCAACTGCTGACTGCACAAAGAGCCTATGCTGAAATTTACACTAAAAGGGCAACTGTTTGGGCCCCTTAGCAGCTAGAGGTCTGAAATTTTGCACAAGCTCTTCCTGGGGACCTTGGTGGCACAGCCCGGTTTTCAAAGTTCTACCAGTTCCAGGTCCAAAGATGATTGCAGTTCGGGCCCCGAGAAACCCAGGGCCCCCAAAATCTCAGCAGATCGTCAACCTGTCACACAGGAGGTGCATGCACAATTTGGAGCCTCTACCTCCACCAGAAGTACCAAAAATACCTCCATCTTTTTTCCCAACTGCTGACTGCACAAAGGGCCTATGCTGAAATTTACACTGAAAAGGGCCACTGTCTGGGCCCCTTAGCAGCGAGGGGTCTGAAATTTTGGATGAGCTCTCCCCTGCTGCCCTTGGTGGCACAGCCCGGTTTGCAAAGTTCTACCAGTTCCAGGTCCAAATATGTTTGCAGTTCGGGCCCTGAGAAACCCAGGGGCCCCAAAATCTCAGCAGATTGTCAACCTGTCACCCAGGAGGTGCATGCAAAATTTGGTGCCTCTACCTCAACCAGAAGTACCAAAAATACCTCCATCTTGTTTCCCAACTGCTGACTGCACAAAGGGCCTATATGGAAATTTACACTAAAAAGGGCAACTGTTTGGGCCCCTTAGCAGCTAGAGGTCTGAAATTTTGCACGAGCTCTTCCCTGGGGCCCTTGGTGGCACAGCCCAGTTTTCAAAGTTCTACCAGTTCCAGGTCCAAAGATGATTGCAGTTCGGGCCCGAGAAACCCAGGGGCCCGAAAATCTCAGCAGAGCGTCAACCTGTCACCCAGGAGGTGCATGCAAAATTTGGTGCCTCTACCTCAACCAGAAGTACCAAAAATACCTCCATCTTTTTTCCCAACTGCTGACTGCACAAAGGGCCTATGCTGAAATTTACACTAAAAAGGGCAACTGTTTGGGCCCCTTAGTAGCTAGAGGTCTGAAATTTTGCACGAGCTCTTCCCTGGGGACCTTGGTGGCACAGCCCGGTTTTCAAAGTTCTACCAGTTCCAGGTCCAAAGATGATTGCAGTTCGGGCCCCGAGAAACCCAGGGCCCCCAAAATCTCAGCAAATCGTCAACCTGTCACACAGGAGGTGCATGCACAATTTGGTGCTTCTACCTCCACCAGAAGTACCAAAAATACCTCCATCTTTTTTCCCAACTGCTGACTGCACAAAGGGCCTATGCTGAAATTTACACTGAAAAGGGCCACTGTCTGGGCCCCTTAGCAGCGAGAGGTCTGAAATTTTGGATGAGCTCTCCCCTGCTGCCCTTGGTGGCTCAGCCCGGTTTTCAAAGTTCTGCCAGTTACAGGTCCAAAGATGATGCCAGAGGCCAGTTGATCCTGAAACCCACACAGGTGCAGTTGGGTCCCCGAACCACCCAGGGGCCCCAGATTCGCAGCACTGCATCAACCTGGCACCCAGGAGGTGTATGTTTTTGACTGAATGGAGAATTTCAGTGTGAAGGCCATATAAAGCCATCTATGAGAATCTGGAAGTACTTCAAAGGCTGATATTTCAAAGACAGAGGAGAGAGGGCATTTCCAATACAAATGGAAGCTTATAGAGTGCTGCATCAAAGACAGGTGGCTACACCACTGTAGGTACATTTGAGGATGAGATATTAAGGAAGGAAATAATTCCTCACCTAACCTAACCCTATAGATGAGAATCTGGAATTCAAATTCCAAATTCCAATTCCACATTCAATTCCACATTCCACATTCCACATTCCACATTCCAAATTCCACATTCCACATTCCATATTCCAAATTCCAAATTCTCATCTTAATATGTATACATGGAATTTGGAATATAAATTGTGGAATAGAAATTTAAGTGTGAGTGAGGAATTGTAATGTGGTGATTGTATGTCAGCCTTTTTTGTTTGCTCATAGATAGAAGTCCCTAATTTTGTACACATAAACCTTAGAAGGGTCTGAGTACAACATATTGACACCAAGGTTTTCAAAGTTCTGCCAGTTCCAGGTCCAAAGATGATGCCAGTGGCCAGTTGATCCTAAAACACACAAAGGTGCAGTTCGGGCCCCGAG